>NW_024609884.1:18246173-18528673 GCF_016920785.2 Ixodes scapularis
GTGCCGACGCCAAGAGACCCCGACGTTGCAGCGTCTGCGATTTCTTTCTTTTTTTTTTTTTTTCCGAAGACCGGCGTGCAAGGGCGGTCGAGGTCTCGAGTTCCCATGGACCTGCCTTCGCTGCTAAAGTGCCTCTGCGGCTTCCCTTCCCCCCCTCCTCCTCCTCTCCCCCCCCCCCCCCCCCCCCCCCCCCCTTAGAAGATTCCCACTGCCCTTGCTCGAGCTCTTGGTGCCTGTACAAACTTTGCGCCAAACAAGTTTTCTCCGTGATTTTGTAATACACTCTCAGCTTTTGCTTTTCGGACTTTCATTGTGATAGTCGGTTGTAGTTTCGCTGGTGGGATTTCGTGTTTTTTTTATTTATTTTTTAATTTCAAGTTTTGTTTTTTGTTTTGTTGGGCGTACTCTTTTTATATATATATATACGGAATACACGGGGCACGTTTCATTATCTTAAAAGTTTGATCCTGTTTCACGGGAGAGTCAACTTTTCCCACTGTAAATGAAAGGAAGACTCGTTGGTGTCGTTGTTCGCCCGGCATTGAATTTTACGTTTATGTAATAGGTGGAACAACTAGGCCCCACATTTTCGGACCGTCAATATTGAAGCAAGAAATGATATGCGAGGTGAGGAATGAAATCTACAAAGTGCCCAGTTTCAGACCCCTTGGAACTCTCACAATCGCATCACAGACACACGCACACACGAGCTCACAAATGCACACAAAAACTCAAAAAAGAAATAAAAAAAACTGTTTCCCTGTTTTTAGATTACGAGAGTGTAACACAGACTATCTGGGTCGCTGCAATGATTACGTCCCTGGGCAATTTGTCGTGATGGCGTTAGCAAAAAAGAGGCTGAGAAAATCCCACACATGAGAAATGGAAGGAAGTGTCCCTCGATTTAACTTTCTAAGAGCATGAGTTCGGGCCACACTGAGGCACCTCTGGTGGCACGGTAAGAAGCGAACAATTTTGTGTTGTTTAATACCTGTTTGTTATCATGCAAGTTTATACACGTGGATCGGTTTTTTTCTTTCGTTTTAAATCTTTTTAATCACAAGTTTCCGAGTGTCATGTCGATATGTGCAGTGCATCTCAGTACACTCGTTATTACCTCAATAACAACACTAGTAGAAGAAATGGTTCGTCTCCTCCCGGAGCGTTACTAGTTTACTCCTTTATGCAATGAGTTAAAGCACTTCTGTTGGCATTTAATATCAGTCATTTATGATTTTGTTAAAACGTACACATTTCAAACGCCCCTGAGCAGATTTTATTTTTTTTCTGACGACCAAATTTTATAAGAACTATACTGCGCGCAGCGTATAAAAAGGTTGAACTATATTTTCCTTCTTTTTTTTTTTTGTTGTAACAACGAGTGTAGTCTTGAATAAAAATAACAGATATATGCTGCCACGAGATAAAAATATAGAGTTTGTGTCAGGCCGCGAGTGTCTAAGCCCCCCAAAAATGTATGATGTTTTTTTCATAACAGTTGTTGGACAATAATGGTGCTCTTGAAGGGAATGTCTTGATAACTGTCGATATCAATGGTCTTAACAAAACCTGGCAGAGCCTCCCCATTTATATTTTAACGAACCATGTTTCTAGTCATATTGTTCCTACGCGATGTAAAAATAAACAAAAAAAAATGTTGTTACTATGAGGCCTTTTAATTAAAGAAATAGAACCGTTGTTACAGCCCGCGAGTCTTCAAAGTTAACCTTTTTATACACGCTAAGAAATGCCTGCGGGTCTACTTACCCTCAAAACACTCGAAGAGCCAATCTCTGCGATCTACGAAATCAGTTCATCAAAAGATGAGGCGGAACATCTGTTAGACCTAAGAATGAAGTCTGCGCTGTCGCATTACGCAATGCAAGCATGACGCTTTGCATTGCGTAATGCAACAGCGCAGACTTTATTTTATTTTTGGGTCTAAACGGATGCTCCGCCTCATCTTTCGCTGAACTGATTTCGTAGATCGCAGAGATTGGCTCTTCGAGTGTTTTGCGTGTAAGTAGACGCGCAGGCATTTCATAGAGTGTAGCTGTTCTACATGCTCACAGTTTGCAGAAGTCAGCAAACAAAGGCACACACACAGGGGTCGAGCGCGACTCCCAGTAGTTTGGTGTAGTGTAAATTTTGCCACCTTAACCTCGTGAATCGACAAGGTAAAAAAAAAAAAAAAGTCTTAATCATGAATTTCGCAATAGAGACGTTTATTCAACGTGGGAAGTTGTGATACTATAGGGATTATAATTCGAATGTCGATATCGGCATGCCCGTTGCACTGTAAAATTCAAAATAGGGATGATCTTTACTGCAACAGTGTGTTGGAGTGTCTTGTTTGGGCCGAGTCCGGTTTACTCAATTTCCCCCCCCCCCCCCCCCCCCCTACAGGATACCGTCTAAATACCTCTAACGGCTACGAGACCGTACTTTAAAAATGCCTTCAAGTACATAGGCGATACGTACCCAATATGGTTTTGGGCCTGTTCTATGGCAATGTTTCGCGTGTGGTTCAGCCACTGCAAACCGCGAACATATCAATAAATCTAAAATCTAAAAATAATTTGGATCGGCATTTCTGTCTTTTTATACAATAAACGTCCGGACGATTATTTCTCGTTCTGTTAAGTAAGGTATTGAAACTCGCGGTTTTATTTTTCGCTGTTCTCGTTTTCCGTTAACGATCGTTCCTTTGCTGTTACACTTACATTGTACGGTAAGGTGCCTCAGTACGATTTCGGGCATTCTTTTGTTAAAAGCCAATTGTACAAGAGGCTAGGGAAAATTTCTCCGCGCCGATTATGGCAAAGGCGGATGGATGCATTCAGAGCGTGGCTTTCACAACGTCAAAATCAATCTCGCGCAGAGGCTGCCTTTGATGCAGCAACCATGAGTGATTGTTGCTTATTCAAAACTGCCGTCTCGAGCAGTGCATAGCCTCTGCGATGTACATTAATGTTGTGAGGGAAGCACGCACAGAAAATACGAGAAATGAATAAGATGAAGACGTCAAGAAGAAGGGTTGCTAGAAAATAACTTTTACAAATAATTTGTTTTCGTATATTTGGTATATCTCTGAACTTATGTGTCTACCATCTGTATGCATCCGTGTGTTTGGTTGGGGTATGTGAACAACACATTCAAGACATATACTGTAAAAGCCATAATGTTCGCGAGCCATTAATTCTTACGAATTTCGCAAATTCAAAAATTCGCGAAATTTAAGGGCATGCCAAAAATTTCAATCCTTAAGAGTTTCAATGCAGGCGTCTGGAATTCGCGAAATTTAGTGGCCGCGATTACGTCCTCTGTGACCGATTCGTGAAAAATGGGGGCCACGAAAATAAAGGGTTTTTACAGTAAGTCGAGCTAATAGTTCAGAAGTAAAGAAAGTTATCTGTCACTCTTTCCTATAACAAGAGACTGAAAAAGTTCAATAAGGGAAACAACGGGTCGAGGATGTAATCTGACATTGATCAGGAATAAAGCAGACGCTGATTTTTGGCTCGTTCTTATGGCTGCGGGTAATCACGTGATTTGCGAGCCCTGCGGGCCACGTCAAAGATGAACGGTTAAAGCCCGTGACAAGTTGACAACATTTCTTATACAAACAACAAAAACGAATAAGGTATGAAATAAAAAATTAAAAGAAGTGCGCGTGTGCTCGGATTAGGAAACAACTTCACCACGTAAGAGGTTTTGCGATGCACACCTGTCTCGCAAACCGGTTTAAATCTTTATGGCGTGACAAAGTTGGGAGCTTCGCACCCTTCCCATTTGATTGCATTAACTTGGATCGAGTAATGCCGCGCTGAAAGCTGCCGGGTTATTCAAACGTTATGCATCCTGGTTCGTCTCAAATGCCTTGAGCGGCTGCAATAATTGACACTCACTTTCAGCAGTGTTACTTTGTCGTGCCACAAGTCACCGAACACTCCTTCAAGGGTGATTTCGGCTGACATTGAACTACAGAAGTTTTAATTGAACAACGCCAAAAACTGTTTTGCAGCTTTTTTTTAAAGAGATAATTGAAAAGTATAAGGAACGAAGTAAACAGGGGGAAGAAGGCCATTTAATAAAAAGGAAATTTGAGAGTGGTCATAAATTTTGGCGTAACTTTGTCTTTCTTTCTTTTAGGCGTAGAGTTTTTCCAAGTACCGCCAGCCATTCTTTTGCGAACGCGCAAGACTCTAGCCACGAACGAGTGCTTCGCCACCATTCGCTTCCTATACTCGGTTCACCCTTCAGCTACGACTGCAGCCCATGCCACAATCATGAGACCTCGAGGTCGCTGCTTTTACGCATTCTCCCGTAGAACAAGCACTTGCGCTAGAAGTGCATGTCTCAAAGCTAAGAGCGTGGGCTCGCTCGCGCTTGTAGCTATAGCTGCAATCTCAGCTTAAGGATGAGCAGAGTATAAGATAGCTTATTTCAGTGCTGCGCCGTCATTGGCTTTTAAGGGTCGCATGAGGCAAGCGACTCGTGCATTGGCGCACTTGATTCTACTTGTAGGAAAGACACATCGAGGGGCTTTAATGCAATCCAGTCTGTCGGATGCCCGCTCTTTGCCGACGTTGCAAGAGTCTGTTCGAACCACACGAAGAAAAAATGAAGTGCTTCGAGAAAAACTCTACCTAATGCAATGACTGGCGCATTCTGCAGCGCTCGGGTTACATGGCCGAACACCAGAACCATATTGAGCATACTGTCGTTACACAACGTGTTTTGATAGTAAAATACATTTACCGTCACGGTGGCCATAATATTACCAAGATTGAGACGAAGTAATAACGTTAACTGGAAATTAGTTTCGCTTCTTTTTTGAACGTCTCCACTATTCCAGAAACCACTGGCCCCCAATTAGGAGTAAAAATTCATTCGGGCCCTGGGTACACCCGAAATAAAGAAATAATAATAAACGCTGTAATTAAGAGGAAGCTTATGGTACTCTTAAAAATGAGCGCGGTGTCCATCTCAGAGTAAATTGTATTTAATTAGTGCGGCGCTTTTGATGGTGTAGACAAAACACACCGCACCGGTACCGCGCATAATGAGTCACGGAAACATGTTTAAGCAATACTTGCCTAAAGGCCCGTTTACCCACTTGTGTTTGCTTGCGAATGAGTTCTTCTGATCTTTTACAACTAGAGAACACATCTATGAGGAGACCCTGGAACTGCATGTGACTAGAGCGAAGGTTTTTCGGTATTTGCAAGATAAAATGAAAGTGCAATACTATATACTGTATCTAAAATTAATGGTCGTTTATGACAGGGGTCGGCAACCGGCGGCCCCTGTACCGGGCCCGGCCAGCGGGGCAAAAATATACGCCCCCCCCCCCCCCCAGCAAAAAAGAACACTCACACACATTCACCCACACGTACGCACACGCACACACATTTCAAGTAAAGGAATTTGGTTCGTTGGAAGCCTGATGCAATCGGGTAGCAACCCTGAAGTGACACGCTTGGGGTTTAGTTTCCTATTCACCTTCACTGTATTTTGCATCGGCAAATGATGTGTACCAAAGTGAGGCATCCGGAAGCAATAATTAAGGTCGTCGTATCTAGCCTAAATTCAGTCTGAAATCACGGCCGGTCCCGTCGTCAATTTCAACGGCTTTTGTCGCACAAAGCCGTAGGCCTACTATGAGGATGACCATTACCAAATAGAAGTTCCATGGGAACTTCTGTTCGGGTAAGAAAAGCAATAATTTTACTCCACAAAAAAATCGCAGTTTTTTTTTTTTTTTGTGAAAGCAGGCCTTTGCAGGGGATCTCCCTGATTATGCTTGGGCGTGCGATTTGACATTAGTGGCTGGTATTTTACATCAGTTTAATTACCTGAATGTTCAATTATTATACAGAAACTCGTAGCGGGAATGCTCTCAGTCGAGAAAGTTTCGGAGCTGAAGCCCGAACTCTCTCAACACCAGGAACTTCTATAAACAAAAAGATCCATATAACGTTTTTTTTGGAAACATTTAGCATTAGAAACAAGCACACTGTTTTGCAACGAAAGTGTTTGGGAAAGTACGTGATGTGAACAAAAAGTCCGGTTCGCTGATTTTCAGAAATACTCGAACGACATCCACATTTTCCAGAATTTATTAGAGGCTAACCTCGGCCAAGTTTAAGAGAGTTACCAGATAAAGTTCGCTGATCAGCTGATCCCCAAACAAACGATAAGCCGACTGCTTCATTCACAACGAAGGAAAAGTTTTCAAATTTACGAAACATCGCAGCCTGCTTGATGGAAGTGTTCGCCATAGCACGTACATCTGCAAACACACTTTTCAACAATGAAGGGCGTGAAGTCAAACGTGAGTCTTGCGAAAGACAGCTGATCACCTCCAAAATGTTTAACAGACTTTTTAATCTGAATGTTCGCATCCTGGCAAGCAATATTGAATGTCCAAAATCTTATTGAAAACTAATTGCAGCCATCTTACGCTGCGTATGCCTGAATCAAGAAAAAAAACTTCGTAATATCACTATGGGCTTGTGACAGCATTTCCGCATTACCATCCGGCCTGCTCCGTATCCGCTTTGAAGCGATTTTGCCCGCTGCGGCAAAAGGTTACTTGTCCCTGTTTTATACCATTTCCAAACGTTTGGCGAGTCGAAAAGAAAGAATAATGCGGGAAAAAGATTTCAAAATATACGAATATGTTAAGCTTACAAGGGTACTCGGTAGATGACGCCAGTGTTTTTTCTCGTCGCAAAAAGTCCTAAAAGGTTTTAAGGCACTCGGTCGTAACCATGTCGTAAGTGTGTGAACCAGCGTTAAATGAATATCGGGCGGTGGCCCTTGTCTCATTTGTTCTTCGCTATTCTACATAATGTTGAGAGTGTTCCACCAATAATGCCTATAAGGTATCACGAAGCACGTTTAGAATAACTTTGTCATACCAAGGACTTCTCAAATTTTGTCATGTTTGAGGACGATAAAGTTACTTCTCTTTATCATCACGTTCATTGTCTTCATAGTCATCATCGTTGTCGTCACCATGTGTTTTATTTGCCCACAAATAACTGTGAACATATACGATTAAATGACCGCACATCGAGGCATACTTTTTATTGCATTGAGCTCGTTTTGTGGCACCACAGAAGTTTTTCATCATTTACAGCAGTTTAAATGAGCCCGCGACAGAAATTGTGCTGCTGCGGCAAAAACAAATATGACAACTTCCGCTATTCTGTAATCGAGATCGTATGGAAGCATTAAATTCCACACTCCACTGACATAGTAAGGACGTTTTCGCGGACGCATCGTTTCGTCCTAGCTCTGAGCTCGGTTTTCGTTTCCTCTGCAGGTTCCAATAACGCTGTGTCTTCGTTATACGCGGCGTACATTCAATGACTCCTTAAAGCGTCGAAACGTGATAAACGATAAGTTTGGAGCACTTAAAATTGAATCACATTCGGCCGTTGAATGCCCTGCGCGACTGCACTCTTCGACCAAGTTCCAGTGTTTATATTACAAAGGAACCTCGAGAAAATCTTCATCGTAAATAGGAATGTCGAAGCCGCGCATCCCGTCCAGTCGCTTACAATTCGGTCAGAAGGCGGACTAAAATGTTTCCCTTATAGAGTTGGCCAGGTTGCCGCACTCGACTTACTCTCGGCAGTTGTTGGCAGTCCGTACCATCGAGGCGGAACCGCGCTTATTTGCCCGGACCTCCGAAGGGAACGCTGCGCGCCTTTAGTCTCGTTACAAACCGTGCAAAAAAAAAAAAAAAAAAAACAATAACAGAAACTTTTGGCCGTTCCCGTGTTCTGTTCGATGCTGGTCGAACCTCGCTTATCGTGTGCCAGCTGTTTTCCACGGCCCTCGCCGCCGCCGTGTTCGCGGACTGCACGCCAGATGTCGCGCAGTTGCGGGGAGACCGTAGTCGACGCGCACAAACACACACACGGTAGTGTTTTTTCCTCTCCGTCTTTGTCGTTATTTACTACATCGCGAATCGCGGAACTGCCCGATTATCCGACTGCTCGATCGCATTTGACTGGCGTGAAAGACGAGTTCGACTTATTGCGCACTCCAGGTGGGTCTGTCTACGAGGGGCGACCCCGTTCGCGTCTCCAGCTGAGGCTTCGTCAATTGAACAAGTTAGTCAGCGAAAAAACAAAAAAAAAAAAAAACAAGCATAACTAGGCAGCTTCTTTTGTGGACGAAGAGAGCCCTAAACTTCGAACTGTAAGCTTTACAGGCCCGAGTTGTCATCGAAGGTTTGTCGACACCTGAAGTACCATTATGCAGGCATTGATAGTACTGCTTGAAGGCACGAGAAACATCCCTTGCTCGCGATCCTGGCAAGCTTTCGTTTCAAATATACTACATTACTCGTGACTCTGGGGACGGTTTAACCGCCTCGGTGGCTGCAGTGCTATAGGCAAAGCGCCGGCCAAAAGATACACAGTTGGCGGATTCAAACTCCTACTGAGAAGCCCGCAATTGAGCGAAGGCCTTTTGAAAGCGCCGTGTAACCGAGTTCTCGGTTGCACGTCAAAAGATCCCCAGGTGCTCGAAATTAATCCTCAGTCATTCACTGGGAGATGCCCTTCGTTGGCTTGGCATATAAAACACAAAATTTACTTTTAGTGGGGGAGGTTTATTGGAGGTGTTCTCAATTTTACTCGGTGAAACCGCGAGCTCAAGAGAAATGGCTAATTTTCTTTCATTTCTTAAAAAAAAAAAAAAAAAAATAGAAAAAATAGAAAAAAAAAACACCTGCCAAAAAAAACAAAAACATTTTTTGGCTTTTGTGTTTTCCTTACATATCCCATTTGAAACTTCCCGAGAGCCAACATTGCGGTCTTGTTATACTTCGTTTCACCTTAATTCCAGACGCGGCTGACGCTACGAGCTGGTGTGACCACTGATCTACATATATTACAGCAGGCTGGGATCGTGGAGCGGGAGCCCGTCGGTGGCACCACCGGCGGCCGTTACTTGATACCAGGCAATAGACGCAACTCTAGGGGAGAAACACACAAAATTAAGAATACTGAAGCTCGTACGCGGTGCTCGAAGGCGAGTATTTTATGTTGTTCTGCGATCATCATATCAGGTGCACTCTAAGAAAAAACGGGTGTAGTCGGGTGTATCAGCAGCACATGCACCCCTTTCCTGAAAGATGCACCCTCAGTTGCCCAGCCAGTGTATTTGTGCATCGACAATGAGGATCCTGCTCTCCCTTAAAAAGCTCTAGGTGTATCAGTGCACCGCCACGCTAGCCACGCGCCCCGACCAGCGTGTGCTTGGATGCCCTCTTGGGGGTCACTTTTGGGTTGGTCAGTTTCTTAGGAAGTATGGAACTGTTTTGTTCACTCGGTATTGACAGTAGAGTAGACGCTATGCTTGTTTTAGGCCAATCGGGTCTCCGGGTAGGATAACGTTACTACAGTCTCCAAGCTAGTGATAAGGCAGAACACGGCACCTGCCTGAAGGCCAAGGCCACGGGTAGCATCCACTGCACTATTAACTTTGGGTCGAACTTTCAAGAGGATATAGGGGACAAATCCTCGACCTGCGTTCATTGTTGGGATAACCCTGAAGATAAGCCTTCGCGAGGGCGACCACTTTTGGCCTTGAAGGAGCTGCTATTTTCGTATACTCCTCTCTTTTCTTTCTCTCCCTAAGCTGAAAGCGTGGAACAGGCTACGCAGTCGTCGGACCGATGAACCGGAGGCTTTTTTCATGCGTTGACTTTGAGTCCGCTGTCTGGGTGCGGGTAATGGCAGGAGCGTGATCATGTGGCAAAGGTTTCACGGGTGACGTAGTAGCTCTTTCCGATCCGGGAATGTATGATTCCCGGCCTAGTTTCTTGTGTGCTGTGCTGCGACCTGCGGGGCTGCCAGAGATTTCGTCCGTGACAACGTATTCGAGTGTACCAAGGCTTCCAGTGTTTAAAAAGTCCAACGTACATCGGCAACAAGCGATTTCTTCAAGAAAGCCCAAGGATTTCATGTGATGCGTTTAGTGTTCGGTTTGGCAAATGACTTCTTCTGCCACATCGTGTTGAATCTTCACAGACCCCTTTCTTTCCGTGTTTGTGTGGTTCTGCAGTGCCCGTGTCAACATCTATCTCGGATTACATATTTCAAGTCCGATATTTTCATCGTAAGTGCGCTGCACCCTACTCCTTTGCAGGAATTGACCGTTCCGTTCCTGATTACGTCTAAAATTAGGCAGTGTCTATTTCCTAGCAGCCGGGAGAATAATTTCTCCGAAATTCTATCGGCAGTCGCCTGCCATTAGCTGTCTACAATCATGTGATAACTGCAGGTGACTTTCTTATTCTCCCGGCGTTTTGTGAACACGCGTTTCATGGACACCTTTTCGTTGATACACGTTTTCTAGACACGTTTCGTCGACACTAACGTTTCACCGTTACTCGTTACGCGAAATACACGCTGTAGGGACATTTCGTCGTGCGTGTGCCTCTGAGGCGCATGCTCACCGACCCAGCCCACCCGTTCACGTCGCTTCGTGGCGACAGTATGCGGCGGCTCATTAAAAAAATAGTTCACCCTGCCTGTGATACCCGTACCTATCACCTCTCGCATATAGCCTGGGGCGGCTCATTACAAAAAAAAAAGAGATGTTTATAGAGGAAAGCTAACCTGAGCTGTCGATGACGCGTCGTTCGAGGAAGTGATTTTATCGCCAATGAGTGACGACTGCTGGCACGATTTCGGGTAAATAATTCTGCCGGCTGCTGAGACACTAGACACTACCTAAGAATCACCCCGGTTCTTGTTCGCTCAGTAATCTCCTCAGTTGTGTAAAAGCTTCGTTGTACATCTTCACATATCACAGATTGCTTGCACGTTTGTACCTGTTTACGGAATTGGCTGTCTAATAAACTTATAGGAGATTTGAAAACAATCCGTTGTGTATGTTTACCTGCATTTTTGCAACCACCTGGGCGCGTACATTTTTTACAGGTTTCCTTGAGGTGGGTGCACAAAGAGGTGTAATGGTACTTCATTGAATGAGGTGTATATATGCTCCATATGAGCGGGGTGGGTGTAAAAACGGTGTAATAGTAAACCCTGTTGGCGGGTGTATCTCTGTTCCCTATGAGCGGGGTGGGTGTAAACAACGGTGTAATAGCAAACCCTGTTGGTGGGTGTAAAGAAAGGAATACTTGTACACCTTAAATTGGGGTGTACCAGCACACCGAAACGACAGTGAGGATGTAGGAAAGGAGTAATGACACACCCCAGCATGGGGTGTATCTGTGCACCCCCGAATGCTGAAGGTGTATAAAATGGTGCACATATGCACCCCTAAAGAGGGTGTATATATGCACCTCGTTTTGAGGTGTACATGTACACCTTTATGGGTGTAGTATATGTGGCAGCACTTACACCCCCTGTGGGTGTACCCACTACACCCTTTTTTTTTAGAGTGTGCTTGGAGATCAAATAGGCATTCATCGAGCGGTGGAACGCCGATTTAAAGTATCAAATGTGCCGGAGCACCACCGACTGTGCCGGCGTCGCTTGCTTCAGTTGCTAAATAAATGACCCGTTCAACAGATGAACGACACGCTCCGAGTTTTAGCTCGTCACAAAAGCCCTCACTACGGCTCAAAGCAAAAGCTTGCACCAGAAGTACTCTCTACAAGCGCTTGAAACGATGCGACTCTCAACCACGCAAATGTAATCTTTTAAAAAAAAAAGTGGTATTCTAACGCTTTTTATATTTGCACCCAGAATATTAACCGACATTCCCGAAAAACACGATAAAAGTTTCATCGTCGAGAACAAGCTACTAAGGTAAGAAATTGCAGTTTTCCCCGTTTCTCCTATTGAGTTCCATGCATTCGCTGGGGTCAGGCGATGGTTGCCGGACGTGCCGATCGACCGCAGCAAGGCAAGCCTCGATAAGCGATCCTCCAGCCTACTACAATAGAGATAAGTGGATGGGGTCAATTAGAGCACGTCAATAAAGCATTATCGTGGTGGTCGTCATGATTCTGTACGTGTTCTATCGCCGCTGAACCAATCACAAACAGAAGAGACCTAGGGATTGGCACTTTTAACGCAGCTTGATTGGCACCATTATCTCGTAGCGTCGGCTGCGTCTGGACTTGAGCTGAAACAAAGTACAGGACATACGGTTTTAATATTTACATCGAGGGCCAGGGATCAAGCTGAAACAAAACGAAGCCTGTGTGTTAAATAAGCACGCACAGCAAATGTTAAGCTAACTCGATTATTATTGGCACAATCTACTTCGGAAGAAGTAGGGGTTGTGTAGGGAACTGAATGACCACGAAGAGCTTAGCTTTTGTTGCTCGAAACTATTCGAGCGAAAAATCGGTAAAAAACGGCACGACCTATCTCAAGATTTTACGCAGTGATAGTATCTTTTCATTTTCATTGCATCATTTATAGTAGCACCCGTATTGACTTGGCATCGGCGGACTCATATAATCGCCAAATTAACTTTGTTTCGAAACGTTGAAACTGTAAATCTCTTAAAAACACGCGTCTTTGCGGCAGTTACCTCATTAGAGCTAAATTGGAACAATTACGAGTGATTGAAAATATGATTGAGCATATTTTTAAATTAGGTTAATGCTTTTGCCCATCAACTTTGCAGAATCTCCTCGACGACACTTACAAATTTCAACGATTTTATCGGGAACGTATAACTTACCAAATCTACATCTCGTATTACGAGTCCAACATTTTATATAAAATAATAAAATACATAGTATAAAAATGTCACAATACGAGTTTAAAAAAAAAAAAAAAAGCAGAATGCATTAAACAACAAGAGCAATGAAAGAGTGCGTATTTTGTTCTAAAATGTTTCACTAAAAGGAAGTAAAAAAGTACGAAATAGTAAAACATGGTCGTAAAGATGTGAAATTAAGCCGACAAATGCAGATTAATGGGGCGAAAGACTGAAGAATCATCCACAAGTTGACTCACCGACTGGCCATGTTGGCCAGTCGGTGAGTCAAAGTGACAAAGTGACAAATGAAATATACGACTCTTCAATCTTCGCGAAATGAGGTTAGTGATGGTAGACTATAACAATTACTCTAACAATATATGTCAGAGTTGTTTTTCCTTGTGTGTGTGTGTGTGTGCGTGCGTCCGCGCGTGTGCGTATGCGCGTGTCCATGTGCGTGTCGTGCGTGCGTATGTGCGTGTGTGTTCGCGCGTGTACGTGTGCGTGTGCGTGTGCGCGTGCGTGTATGTGCGTGCGTTCGTGCGTGTGTACGCATGTGCGTGTGCGTGGGCATGTGTGACCAATACATTATGCCGCTCAAAACCGTAATAGAGAACTCAACCGGGTGACAGCCCATCTGCGCTGCTGGAGCTGCACTCCGGTATCATCTGAATTCAGTTATATATATACAGGAATGAGCAAAATACATGCAAAGATGTATCGAAATACAAATACAAAATACTTCGTCAAAAATGTATTTAATTACAAATCTAGTTACATTTCCAAAAAAGCATTCAAGTACAAGATACAAATACAACTAAATGTATTTGGTCTCCTCCAAATACTTTTCCAAATACTTTCCTCAAAATTTGCGTCAGCGACTTCAGAGCACCTGCAACGAATTTCTGGGTATCTCATTTTCATTTTGCATCGCACACTCGGGAGTTAGTGTGCGAGGCTCTACTAACGTAATAGAAATATAATCACAAAAAATTGTAATCATTTTGGACGTAATAGGTGAAAAAAGTACAGAGCTTCAAGCAGCTTTTTTTTTTTTTTTTTTGTCGATTACATTTTGGTATAGACCAACAAAGAACCGATAGGACCAAGGCGCGCAGCTAGAGCATTTTTTATTGTCGCAACTCACACCAGTTACGAAGATCTGGACGACCCGCGCATTTAGAATGTTCCAGGCAAAACTCTGCATGGAAATCAGGCTGGAAAGCATCACAAGGTGTCACAGGCACTTATTTAGCCAGTCTGCCCGTGAACGTCGATTTCGTCACTATTCTTGCCCTGGACTAGCACCTTAATCACAAAGTCAATAAACGCTTGAGCTCGATTGAGAGACACTGCATTTGGTGCAGAACGTAGTTTTCTTCCTGCTCTGAACGGTGACAATAAATTTGAGGGATGTATTTTCGCTCACAAAATTGTATTTAATTACAAATGTATTTGAAATACTGCCAATCCCTGTATATATATATATATATATATATATATATATATATATATATATATATATATATATATATATATATATATATATATATATATATATATATATATATATATATACTATATATATTATATATATATATATATATATATATAATATATATGCGGTGCCGCCGGGGCTGAGATGCGCTCCGATAGCAAGCCGAAACTTAAAAACCCGTCGATTTTGTGCGGTTTTTCAGAAAGCCGTAAAATGCTTCGCGTGACTTCTATCGTTCTGCAATTTGTTGATTTTTTGTTTTTATTTTCGATGATACTCAGCAATTTTATAATTTGAACCATGCTCTGAAACACAATATTAAAAAAGTTAATTACGCAAAAATAATTAACAACTTAATTATCCCGGACTTTAATAATTTTCCTAAATGGGCCCCTGGCCCAGGGTCACAACGCCACAAGCCTTTTTTTTGTTGCGATGAGTAGTTTTCGCAGGAGCGATTTGGCCTGCGTTCTCTGAAACACCCTGTATATATATATATATATATATATATATATAGGGTGGTTTTTTAAGCTTAACAGATTTGTTTAAAAAAAGCCGTGAAAGTTACACTTATGCCGCTTGTGGAGGTGAGTTATACGGACAGGGGGACACATTATAGGGGCATAATCGTATAACCAGTCAACTAATTAACTAAAATTTGTTAATTAACTTTTTAATTAATAAAAATAGACATATGGTTACAATTAGAAACTTGCTCAGCGTCATCAAAAACCACGTAATCAGTCATTTTAAGAAAGACTTTGAGCGCGTGAGAAGCGTAGTAGTGCACTCAATTTACCACTCGTGAAGCAGGTAGAAAGCTAGCGAGCCGCCTCGGTGGCTCCGAGGCGAGAGCGCCGGCCTACGGATCCCCAGGTGGCGGGTTCGAATCTTGACCGAGGTGCCCGCAATATGACGGAGGCTTATTGCGGAGAAGGCGCCGTGTAACCGAGCTTTCGGTTGCACGTCAAAAGATCCCCAGGTGGTCGAAATTAATCCTCAGTCCTCCGCTGGGGCGTGCCAGATGCCCGTCGTAGGTTTGGCACGTAAAACCCCCAAATTTGATTAGAAAGCTAGCGGTTGCGATAAGGCGCCCGCGAGATTTTTCCGTCTCTTATCTTGCCCCAGCCTTGTACCTGCTCCACGAGTGGTAACTTTAGTACAATACTACGCTTCCCACGCGCCGAAATTCTTTCTGTAAATGACTGATTTAGTGGTTTTCGATGACACTGAGCAAGTTTCTAATTGGAACCGTACGTCTATTTTCATTAATAAAAAAGTTAATTAACGCATTTTAATTAATTAGACAACTGATCATTACGGTTATCCCCTATAATATGTCCCCCTGGCCGTATACCTCACTTCCACAAGCGGCATAAGTGTAACTTTCACGGCTTTTTTTTTAAACGAATCTGTTAAGCTTAAAAAAAAAAACATATCTTTGTCTCTCACTCTCTATATATATATGAATAAGTTCCTAAAAAAAGGAAGTGTGTTTGAAAATTATAATTTTCACTTCGTCTCCTTGTGTTTTGTAACTTAAGTACTTTCGAAGTGGTTCCTTTTATAAGCCCACTGTTAAAAACGAACTACACATTTAGAAAAGAGTACGTATACTCGTTGTCACGTCAAGAAAAAAAAGTTTTACCCATTGTCCATGCGTTGCGATAAGTAGTTCTTGCAAGATTTGGTTGCCGAAGGAAGAAACAATGCTTTGGGGGGCGTTTGAAATGTTTATGTCTTGTTGAACTGATGTAAAGCTGATCCAAGATGCATTTTTACATATCGTAATTCGACACATGAAGGGGGAAATTAATAACGTACCGCGACGAGCCGGATTTTTTTTTACTTTTTTTTAAGTGAATACGATCATGAATGCTAAGCATTCTTTCTTCAATCCCACCAGCGCTATGCCGAAGAATTGCATATATGTTATGAAAATAAACTGCATATGCATACAAAATTTGACGTTTGGGATTTCTTTTTATCCAGCCCCCTCTGAACGTTGAATATCTTCATTGAGACAGTCTCAATCGACGTTATTAATATAATGCCCCAAGGAGCAGGGCTGGTTAACATGAAAACGATCCGGAGTTCTTGCGTATCGATTTTCTGAATCCCATTTTATTTCTTGGCTTTCATGTTTTGGCTAAAATACTTCGGCATCAAATCCTTTGATCCTAAAGTAAGGGAGAAACCCAGTCTGTGAAAAAATCTTTGGCGCAGGATTCCAGTCTTTGAGGACTCTTTTTCCTCGAATTCCTAGGATTCAAGCGGCCTCCGAAAAAACGCAGATGCAAGCGAGAGAATTGTTCGCACGCAGCGATGAAGCGAGTTTACCATATCGCAAAGTCAAGCATCCACTTACACCCAGAAAACTTTCTTTACACAATTCCGTGAGTCTACGCTGAGAGCAGAACGTTATCGACGGAGCCAAAAGACGCCCGCCAGTGGAGGCGTCCATCTCGGATTTGCTCCTTGGGGGATCGAACTCCGAATATAATTTGTCGCTAACTTTGTCGAATAGAAAATTGAAAAGAGGAGCGGAGGACCCTTCTGTTGTCGAAGCAGTGATCTGAGCGAGCGTTTTTCCAAGCGCACCCCGATTTGGAGAAACGGTTCTACCTATCGAGCACGACAGCGCGGCGAACAGGAGGACTTCATGGAATGGTATCGGAGTCAACACGGACCGTGTGAAAAGAGTCGAGATTCGATCGCTTTAACCTGAATCGACCTGGAAGCAGCGGTGCGAATGTCTCGTGATGTAAACAACGCGAAGAGGACTCCAAGAAAGGATGGCACTCTCACGTTGCCGTGGCGGGGCGCTATATTGATCGGATCTATCGATTCGGAGTTTGACGTTCTTTCTTGTTGCTCGAACGCTAGACCCTGCCGCCACTGCTGACAGCAGTAATTTGGCGATCAAAGTGTGCACGTCGAAAACATACGTTCACGTTTCAAGCATGAACAATGCACGGGCATGCATCTAGGGTCACACAATTCCGGGACGCCGGTGTCTGAGAGAGGGAGTGAGAGAGGAAGAGAGGTAAAGAAAGAAAGCAGCCTGTTTATGATGACTCAACAAGAACGATAAATAGCAATTCTTTCGGTTATATGACTTGTTAGGAAATGACGTTTTGTAAACGTGCACGAAGAGGCTCACATATTCTTTCTTTCCGAGGGGGGGGGGGGGGGGGGGGGGGGCGCCAGGCGTCAAGATAGTTAATAGCAACATGGTTGCTACTCAGGTTATCCTGGTAATTTTGTACTTAGTTTTTTTGTTGTTTTTTTTTGCGTTCCAGTCACTTTTCGTGATAACTTTAAATGCTTACACAGTCGCCGAATGAACGCAAGTAGAAATATCATAAATCTGAGCTTTTTCTATTTTTTTTTTCCTTTGATGAATGACGATTGTGCTAAATTATTCACGAAATGCAAGGGTGTCGAGGTCGTCGAAGCTGTCGTTTCCAACTGTGCCCCACCTTTCGAAAAATCCACCGCGCCTACGTACGTGTACTCAAGGGAACACCGACATCACATATATCATATGCTGTCACATTCGAGGCCTTGCGTTTTTGGGCCCTTCTAAGCAGAAACTAAAAGCCTGCATTTTTGATGTGTCAAGCGTCAAATCACTTTTATTCGTGCGATTTGGCTGCAGACTATTGGAAGTGTACTATAGTTACCGCTTTTCTACGTTGTCGAAAGTTTGCAATATACTACTTAAATCACATTTAAAAAGAATTAATTAGCAGAGCAATATTTTGGGGAGCTTTGGTCTGCAACGTATTCTTTATCCGCCCTTTGTTTTTTTTGGCAACAAACTCATTGGCGCCATCTACTTGGTAACCCCGGCACACTTACGGTTCACGTATATTTCCAAATTTTTACTCGTTCTTCATTTATCATAAGAATGAATTAAGTCTGGCAGTGCTGTAAGGGGATTTGTTCAGAAGATGGCGTGTATATTTGATTTCGGAAATACTGCGAAACCCGCCGTCTAGTTCAGAACCGGTAGTGGTTGGGGGCTATTTGCATACTGGCGCCAGCACGTTTCAACTCACACGAGAAAGAGCCAATAACAAGGTAGGCCTCCACTCAGGAATGGTCGATGTTATTTGTGTTTTGTAAGTAGGTGAGGTGACAGATTGCGTGTTGGCGCCAGTGTGCAAATAGCCCCCACACCACTTCAGGTTCTGAAGTATTTCCGAAATCAATTATACGCGCTATCTTAGTCAATTAAATGTAAGAAGAATTGATTTGGTCCGAGCTTACATGGAATCTTGGCTCAGTACAATTTCAAATATTTTGAAACCTAATCTAATGTGTTTAAAAATCGGGACTACGGGGAATATTTGTGAATGTCCAGCGTCACATTCGTTACTGTTCCTGTCTTTACATTCATGAATTTATTTAAAGGGTCACTGGCGCCCCCAAATCTATTTATTTCTAATTTACCTAACGATTGTACATGATACTGTAGACATCACTCTCAAAATTTGAGACTTGAAAACAACGTATTTGCAGAGGAAACAAATATTTGAGTACGCGAATTTGAAGTCACCTGCGCTTCTCGGCGACATCAAGGAAAGTTTAGAGTATTTTTTTTTATTGCGAAAGCATTAGCTGTCCCATGGAGAGAAGTCGGCGTTGTCTGTTACGGTGTGTAGCGGAAAAAGGCACCCAAAAGCCGAATTCCTAGTGGCTGCGACGCGTCATATCAGATGCTTCGTCACGGAAGATGGCGGGGCCGCTCAAGGTCAAAGCGGACGCGCCTCAAAAAGAAAACACAAAGAAAAGCACAGAAAGGCAGATGCATCGTCACGGAAGCCGTGGAGCCGGAGGAGGCGCCGCGCATGCGCACTGGGGGAGAGTGATGTCACCACCAGAGCGCCCTGTGAAAAAAAAAGAAAAAAAGGAAGACGTGGAGCGCTGCCTGTAGGAATGCGCTGCGTATAGGAATGCTCTCGCATTCCTACACGTAAGCAGTCTTAAGTGTCTCCGCCAAATTTTTTTCATGCAGGACATTATTAAATGTTATAAAAATTCAACTTTTGCAATCTCAAAATTTATTCATATTTAACCATCGATGACGTCGCGGCACGTAATCAGAAAAAATGATCGCAAGGAGGATTCAAGTGAAAGAGAAGAGCGCGCTTTTTTTGTTTTTAAAGGCGTTTTTGCAGGTTAAAATGTATTTTCTTTTTTTTTACGTTCGAATCTTTTACTTTTTATAGGACATCATTTTGAAGCGTTTAAGGCTGTAAAAAAATACAAATTTTGGAATGTCAGCGCTTCTTTAAATAATCTACCGTTATCATCAATATGAAGACGAACATGCGAGAGATGTCGACTTTCAGTGTCAGATTCTTGGCGCGGCATTTTTACACTTGAATGAAGGCGAGGGGGTAGTTTCCTGACTTTTAAACTAAGACTCGTTTTTTTTCCATGACTATTATTTTCTCTTTTACGCTCGACCGCTTCGATGCGCTCGTGGTGCCGACAAGCCGAAGCCCGCGGCGTGCCCTGGCTTGTACTGAAGACGGCTGCGCGTTCACCAGAAAAGTCTAGTCCGCTTGCAAACTTCGTCATCTATGTTCCCAAATGGGCGCGCAGACAGTTTTGTGGCGCAAGGTTGGGGAACTACCGTCTAGAGCCTGCCTTTCTGAGAAGAAGCGGCAGCGAGCGAGGCTGTAACTAACAATAACTACGTCGCGTGAAATAGAAAACTGTGGGAATAAATCAAGCTGCGAGAATTAGTGGCAGGATAAGCTTCTAACGGGGAGGACGCTTCTCTCCTCCTGTTACCCGTCTTCGGAGGGTGCCGAATTAGCAGGGAGTGGCTCACGAGCCGTTGGCTAATGACGAACTTCGGTCTCAGTTAGACTCCAAATCCGACACGAGCCCCAGCTTATAAGCAGATTCAAGTTCACCTGTAATTAGGTCGTTTCCATTTTATTTTTGCACCCCTGCCCTTTCTTTTTTTTCATTTCGGTGTGTTTTTTCGTCTTCCGGTTAGCTTCATCTGCATCTATTCAGACTCCTCTAATTCCCATTTCCCCTGTCGCCCATTAACTCGCGCTTTCTTTACTCGATCCCCCCCCCCCCCTCTCTCTCTCTCCCATTCCTTCTTATTTATTTCGGTCGTTCTCTGAAACGGTATAGCGCTTTATAGTTTTTGCTGTTGTTTTGTTTACGCCTTCTCGTAATTTGTTTCACGCAATTAAAGTGAGCTTAGGGCGAGGACGGGGGAGGGACAGGGTATAAGGGGGGCCGGGGGTTCGCTCATCGCTCACTTGGGGATAGAATCTGAACCCGATGATGGCTCCATCGATCGGTTCGGGCCCGACGAAGAAAGAAAAAGACTATGCTCTTTTTTATAGGTCGCTCAGGAATCTCTCGCAGTCGACACGCGCAAACACAGCAATGGACGCAGCAATGGCAGCCGGTGAACGCGCGCCGCGTCGTACGATCGACTGATTGGTCTTAGCCACCGACATCTTAAGAAAGGTGGTGTGGCGTACTACGCTCGCGCATCTTGCTTCGCGATTAGTTGGGCGTTCTTCTCCCGGCTGACGTCGTAACCTCTAATGGCTGCGGCGCGATAACAAGACGCTTGGGACTTACTATACGCCCTGCTTAAATTGCCAGCGACTGTACGGCGAGAAAGTGTTCTAAAACGCGCCTTTGGCGCATCGGAACGGGCAAAGAGGGCCACGCCAGTTAAAGGGCAACACAGGGAACGCGTAGATAACGGTCACGATGACGAGGCAGCCGAGGAGCTCGCGCCACCATTGTTTGAGGTCGGGCAAAAACAAACGCACGGAAGCACTTTTTTTTTTCTTCTTTTCTTCTTTTTTTTTTGGGGGGGGGGGGGGAGGGGGGGGGGTAAAGAACCTCACGAGGTGCGCAGGGAGCAGAGGAACTTGCCCGCCGTAGAGCCCGCGTCCGCTTCCTGTCTGCATTAAACCGTGAACAAACACAAGCACGTGCGCGCGAAATTGAATCTTCTTGTGTATATACTGTTTTCAGATTCCTCTCTTTAACTTCAACCTGACGTTCGTTTGGACTGATTTCTTGGTAGGTGTACGCCCCCCCCCCCCTCTCTTTTTTTTTTTTCACCTTTAATTTATAAGTGAATGTAGAGTCTTTCGATTTTTGTCCTCGCATTTTTAGGAGAGGTGAGTCTTTGGGACAACCTATTTTGTTTAATTTTTGCGCACTCCCGTTCCTAGAAACAAGAACGAGGGAATGGGACGAGCGTATGGAGGGAATTTGTGTTTTGGGAGTCACGGCGCAGCTCACTTTCGTCCTTTCTAGCAGAGCTTGGAAAACCGAGGCTCGCTTAATGTTAAGCCTCACACCAAATCAGTTCCAGCTTCCTTAAACTGTTCCTCGTTTTCGATGCTACAGCACTCTGCGAAATGGTCTGGTCGCGTAAGACCATAGCGATTTTATAAAAAAAAGAAGGAAAAAAAAAGCCTGGAATGTACTAAAATGCAGACTACCTTGATTTTAAATTAGCATAATGAAAAGTAGTCATGCTGTGAAGAGAAAAATACGCGCGCAAGCAAGTGTTGAATATCCTCGGGTATCGGGCGATTTTAATTTCTTCTAAACATTGGCGCTCCCTAAGTGTGCCATTTCATTATTGAAACTGAAAGTAAACAGCCTAAAAACACAGGTTTTCGCCTACATCTCAACGATATGCAAATTGCTTCGGTCAGACTCCTTTTTTTTTTTTTATTATTATTTCACGTGATTCTGAGACACTGGTTTCTTTGAACCGAGAAATACCGCAGCTGGTCGAATTTCTTTTTCTGATCTGTTTTCTTCTCTTTTACATCTTTTTCCCGTCCTTTCTTTGTGTATTATTTAGCTCGCCTTCTTTTCTCTCCCTCACTCTCTTTTTTAATATGGTAGACTGCTGGGCTAGTTCGTGCTTGCACGACGTAATTAAGAATAATAGTTGATTACTGCGCTCTTCCTTTCTCCCTTCTTGTTTTCGGTTTTACACACTGATCACTATGACAATTGCTGGATCGCGCATACCCGCTCCGCCAGTACGGCCACCGGACGGCCATCTAGCATGCTGCGAAATCACGTGTTTTCTAGCGTTGCAGAGGCTGGCGGCAGCGTGCTGAAGACACGTTTTCTACTCCTTCCTCGTCATTCACCGAAGAAATTTTTAGAGCGCAGCTCTTAGACGCCCGGTTCCGGGTTGAGCGGCGTCGGCGTCAGCGTAACCGGGCGCGTTGGATTATGGGAAATTTTCCCACTAATCTTAGCGAAAAAAATTTTCTGTTAAATTTCCCCAATAAGTTTAGACAGGGAATTGACGTCACTTGACCTCAACACCAAATCAGTTTCCCCCTGCATTTAGCAGGAAAAGATTTTCTCTAAATTTCCCCGCTACATTTAACGGGGAAAGTTTCGCGAAATTTCCCGCTAAATTTAAAGGAGAAAGTTTCGCTAAATTTAGTGGGAAATTTAGCGAACATTTTCCGCTAAATGGAAGGGCAGCAGGTGAGGAGGAGGGGAGGGTATGGAAGGGCATATCATCCCCTCCGAGCACTCGCCTCCTCCTCCTCAAGAGCTGCGCTGAAATTCGGCATTAAAGAGAATGGTAAACGTCTTTAATTTTTTTTTTTTAAACCCTGTATAAGCAGTGAGACTTACCGTTGAGAACACAAGGAAATTTTTACGGAAGCGCAGTGCCGCAGGAAATAGCTACAACTCGCTGAAAGCAAGTGTCACCGGTCTCGCGGCGTGATCAAAGCTTCCTTGGCACGCCGAAGTGCTGCGCCTCTGTGCCTTCGCACTCTTGGATACAAGAATCGGTGCCGCGGCAAAGGTTTGAAGGTGTGTCGCGCGTAGATGTCTCTGCGTCATATATCGGCCACGGAGTTCTGGATCGTCCAACTGTTCAGGCGAGTTGCTATCGAAAAAAAAAAAAGGGGGGGGGGGGGTATTTGTACGGTTGCTCCAATTATACTTTAATAGATCACGTGGCAGCACAAATAGAGCAACGATGTGGAGCAAGAAGGGTTTTCGAAGGCAAAAGTACAAGACGACGAGAGGGAAAATATTTGAAGCGTGGCCCTATGGTTGTGTGCAATCTGTTGACCAATCACAATTAGGCGAGCCGCGCTCAGACGTCAAGTGCAATTAAGTAGGTTGATAATGAGCCACCACTGATCAGTAATGAGGAGCTGTTGTGAGCTGCGTTCTGTAAACCGTCTAACCACAAAAAAAAGACGTACCTCTTCCGTCGCCACTGGACGCTGGATCGAGCTCGTTTCTGGACCGCGAATGCCAAAATTCACAAATGCAGTCGTCAAAGTAAAGTAAAACGCTGCTCCAGAGGCACATATGTCTTCACGAACGTTGCACTCGCGAAACACATCCACACGACGTCGAGTTTTGATCGCTATCCAAGCGTGCGAATGCACAGAGACGCAGCACTTCGACCAAGGAAGCTTCGATCACGCCGCGAGACCGGCGAGACTTGCTTTCGACGAGTCGTGCCCTTTTCCTGCGGTTCTGCGATTTCGTAAAAATTTCCACATGTTCTCAAAGGCAATTGTCACCGTTTATACCAGATTAAAAAAAAAAAAAAAAAACTTTTTCGCCGAATTACGACGAACGAGCAGAAAATGTGCCTTAAACACGCTGCCACCCAGCCTCGCTGCCCTTCAAAGGTCGATTTTCCGTGTGGTGGGAAGGGTGAAGAGAAAATGTATCCCAGCGGCAATAATGTTTTGCCAATTTTGAATGGGACGTTGACTAGCGCCACCTGGATCTTGTGAGAGTTAATGCCAGTTACCAGCTAAAGGTAGCAACTTATACTAGTTCGGTTAGTAACCGTTACTACTTTGGCCGTTACTACCTCGGTTACTATACTCCGCGACAACTTTTCTTGGCAATGCAGTGGAAGGTACAGGCCCGCGTCCCCTCTCCCATTTTGAGTGTGCGCGGGCTCTCCTCCTCTCCCCGGAAATAGTGGAGGAGGAGAGCCTGCGTACACTCAAAATGGAAGAGGGGACGCGGGCCTGTACCTTCCACTGCATTGCCAAGAAAAGTTGTCGCGGAGTACAGGCACCTAGTAACATATGTGACAAGCGGTTGCTAGCTTTTACCTGTTAAATGCTGCTAGGTTTTTTTTTTTAGAGTGTGCGAGTCATTCCAGCCAATCCAGCGCTGTGAACGTATTACGTTACTGCGCGCCTGCGTGTCACTGCGCGCCTCTCAAATGTCACGTGACACTCACACGGCACTGGAATTGCTTGGATGGCTCGTAGCATCTTCTGCCAACACCACCTAAAATAAGCGAAGCCTGTGCACCAGAATTTTGACGTCATTAGAGTGAGAACGAGCGAAGACACCGATTGGATACGAGGGCTGCGTCTGTGCTTGGCTGGGCCTCGCTGTCCAATCAGCACGTCGAAGGACGCTCGGCATCGGGCTCGGGTCCAATTGCTGAATTGGCGCCATCGGACTGTGATGACGTTTCATCGAGGAAGAGTGGGGCGTTCGGAGGCCTCCATTATTCTAAATGGTGCTGGCTCTGCGGATCATCGGAAGGCGAAAAGGAGTGTAGATACACTCAAGGCCTTAGCACTTAGTGAGCTGTTTGTTTAGTTACTATATTTCGTTTCATCTTAAGTCCAGTCGCAGCCGACTCTACGAGCTGATGAGACCAACCAGACAGCTTCAAAAGCGAACCGTCATTGTGTTCGTCTTGTTTCATTACGTGTTCTATCATCGCTGGGCCAATCATAGAGAAGGACTAGTGACTTGCACTTTTGACGCTGCTTGATTGGTCCTGTTTGCTCGTTGCGTCGGCTGCGTCTGGACATAAGCTGAAAGGAAGTATAGGGTGCCTGAAATACCGAGGCCGGATCTAAAATGAGATGTAAAAATCGATGCCTGCACGTACCGATCTAAACTTTTCGTCAAAGATGCATTTTGCAGGTAGGTTTTACCTCGTAAAATTACAAAGCGTAGCTCTCTTTCTGTAAAGCATAGGGCCAAAAAACTTGCCAGGGTTTACGGCCGACGGCGACGCAGACGACCGAGTCGAGCGACGGGCGCGTTTGGCGCACGCATTAACAGGCGTCGGGAGCAGCGTCGAAAGGTGTAGCCGACCAGTGAAAGAAAGCAGACGACGCGCATACGAAATCCGTCGGCAGCAAGAGCGCCGTGGTTATGCAACCGCGTTTCCTTATTTTTGTCACTTAAAGTTTTGTCATCATTGTCCGCATTTATTTTTAAACCGAAGGTACATTCTGCGCGTCACGTGACTGAATTCGGCGAATAGCGGCGCCGCGTGGCGCGCTCCTTAAGTCCCGTTCAGACACTTGCGACTTCTTAAGACCGAGTGCCTTGGAACCTCTTAAAATCTCTTACGACGAGAGGACACACTAGTGCCATCTATTGGGCAGCAGTGGAAACTTAGTGGTCGCGCATATTTTTTTATTTGTATCATGAATCATCCTTTTTTTCTAGGCTCGAAAAAGTTTTGTCAACGTTATAAACGAGCCTTTCTTATGGGTAGTACGCACATTTGACCTCGGAAATCCCGCAAAACGTCCGCTCTAGTGAAATGCAGTTTCAGGGCCACCGCGTAGATGGCGCCAGCATGCCAGTGTGTTCTCTCGTCCTAAGATATTTTAAGAGGTTTCAAGGCACTCGTTTTTAGGAGTCGCAAGTGTGTGAACGGGCCTTTATCCTCCTTCCCTGGAAAACAGGAAAGGAGGAGGCAAAAGCAGGGGAACTTGCGCCGGGGCGCGTCCAACGTCGGCACAAGCGACCGTCTTGGTTGCTTTCCTGCACGGCGTATGGAATTTGCTACGCTCGTGATCGGAACTTGGCAAATAGCGGCGCGGCGGCACGTGGAAAGTAGACGCGTAACTCTGGCTTCCGTGGGGAGCAACTCTAGTCTAGATCGTCTAGATAAGCAGGTAGTGCCCTCTATCAATGCATGCGCCAAACACGCACCGCCACTCGACTTGGTCGTCTGCGTCACCGTCCACCATTGACCCTGACAAGTTTTTTTAACCTATTTTTTTACAGAAAGGGAACTACACTTTTTAATTTTACAAGGTACAACCCACCTGTAAAATACACCTTTGACAAAAAGTTTAGATTGTTACGTGAAGGCGCCGATTTTATGACCCATTTTAGATCCAGCCTCGGTATTTCAGACACCGTATACCTAAACCAAGTTAAAATAAAATGCTATAAATAACGTTTTAAATTCACGAGTTCGTATCATTTAATGCAATAACAAGAACGTAATATATATTACAGACGCCAAGAGTGTTAAGTTTATATCTTGCTGTGATTACGAAATCGGAATTACGAAAGGAGGAACAGCGATAGCAGTCGGTCCCGCGGACAGCATTGCTTCCCATGCTGCAGCTCAAGTTTTCTGACTTTCTTTGAAGGCGTGTTTTCATCTTTTTTTTTTTTTTTGCGTCTGTGCGTTTCTGAGTGTGTACAAGGCTGTTTTCAAGAAGTTTGAGGAGCCGAAAAAGAAGAGATCATTACGGAGAAGTCGGTCTTTCTGTCGAATCAAGCGACGAAGCGTGCTCCGCCATTAGTCCTAATCGCCTGTGTCCCTGCAGTGATTTGTGGTGTTTGTTCTGCCATTTCGGGCGTATGTGCAGGTTCTTATGTGTTCTCTTAATGCGAAGGCATTAACGTGTTCACATGTGCATTCTATTTTCTAAAACATAAAAGGCATGCACCCAATTTGTGTTGTTTTTTTTGTGCTGAAATACTAGTTTTTAGTTTCATGCTATAACAAAATGACCACACGCCTTAACTTCACCTAGCTTAATGTTACTGTAATTCGTTTCACTGTGTTTAATCACTTCGAGTTTTTTCTCTAAAAAAAAATATTGTTTATTTTTATTTTTAACTTAATTGCACCTGTAGCGCGGTCACGCATTATCGCAGAAGGAAACAAAAACATAAAATAAAAACTTTTTAATTTTAGGCAGAAACAATCTTAAAAAGGCAGAGCATTCAATTCATTAACGGTCTTAACAAAAAAAAAACTATAACTCTTACCAAATTCCGTCCTAATAATCAACACACTTTTTTTAAGGAATATTGTGGCTCACGCATGTGAGTCATAGCAGGGGTGATTTAAAAAAAAAAACAAAAAAAAACAGTGCCTTACCGCACTCAAGCATGCTTACTCGCGGCAAAAGTAATAGGCTTATCTTTTATAAATTGTTCGAGCATTAAGGAGAAGGCTGGGAATGTAGGTACACGCGTCGCACGCGCTCGCCTTCCCTGTATGAAAGATTCAAAGTAAGTAACCAAAATAAGGCGTTGACGACGACGCGTGCAAGATAAAATTTGCTTTACGCTTTTGCTTTAGAATAGTTGCTACTGCAGAGGCCAGCAGGTGCAGCGCGTGTAATTAGGCTCGCAGCATGCTCCTTGTTGCTTGGGTAATTGAGCAAAAGGTCTATGGCCTCAACAAAAACGTCCAATGACGTAAAGAATTCCATTCGTGGATCGCCCGAGGGAAAAAAATAATATCTAAATACATCGTGCCTAAAATTGTATTGTTTAATAGCCCTTGTATGTTTTTGTCTGACCGATCCCCTGGTTCAAAATTCAATGCATTTTGCACTATAAACATAAATAACCCGTTTATAAAAGAGTATAAGTTACTGAATATGTTTATTCTCGCTCTAGGCTCCAGTGACTGCACGTTAGCTTGTTCCAGTAAACTTGACGCTGAAACACTATATCTATAATTATTAAACATGAATCTCCCAGCAAGTTTGTGCACTCGTTCAATTTTGTTAATTCCACTTGCTGTGTGAGGATACCAAACTGTGTTATCATATTCTAGAATGAGTCGAATTAAGGCCGGTTCTCACATGCAGTGAAGCGCCGATATAGCGCTGCTTATGGGTCTTCAGCTACTTATCGTCTGCCATGAGCAACAGTTTTGGTGGTGCGATACAAAGTTGGTGAACGCTCCCGCAAGCACGCGCTTGGCGCGAGGTCAGCAAAAGGCTTATAGCACTCCGCTGCATGTGTGAACAGGCCTTTAGTGTTTGGTTTGCAGTTTTCTTTGTTTCCCAATCAACAAATTTCAAGGTGCGCCGAAGTGTAAAATGTTTTCCTCTTAATAACAATGTCATCTATATGCTGGTTCCAAAGAAGTTTGCTACTTATGGTTACTCCGAGGTATTTGTAGTCTCCAACAAATTTAATGCGGTTCACATTTATTAAATAACCATAGTTTAAAGGATTTTTTATTCTTATTGTCATTGTTACAGTTTTATCGTAGTTTATTTACATTATTACAATTATCCCCATTATCTTTTTATATTTCCCAAATCATTGTTAAGTATGACCTGATCCTGGGCCGTTTTTCTACAGAATGAATAACGCAATCCTCTGCAAACAATTGAACGGGTACTTGAATGTCTTTAATGTTGTCAGTGAAAAAAACGAAGAACAAAAGAGGCCCGAGGACTGAGCCCCACGGTCTTTTCATTTTGAAATATAATTGGGAGGGAAAAGCTAAGAAGAAATATTAATGTCAGTGGCGTTATAATAAATACTATATAAAAACTTTAAAATGATTTCGTGAATTGTCGGATTGCCAATGAATTCCATCCTAGCTATTTTATTGTTTTAATCTTATCACCGACACTTGCGTAATGGTCATAGAGTCCTAGGACGAAGCAAACAGCACCGTGCATTTCCTCTAGTGTTTCGACGTTATTTTTTTTAAAAAGGCCCCAGGCTATGCCGGAATACTCCAGCACTGAACGTACATAGATAGTATAGACGAGGTCTTTTATATTTTGAATTAATTTTGTATTAGAATTTCAGCAAGAAATTCATCGGCAATCATAAACGACATCGTCTATCTGTGCGTTTCATGTGCAATCAGCTAAAAGCACGACAACAAAATATTTGACTGTTTGTTCTTTCGGTACAACTTTATAACTCAATTGATACTGAATTACACTTTGGTTCTAATATCTTCAAAGAAACTAACATAAATTTGTCATTTTTTTTTTTTTTTTTTTACGTTGACTTTCATTTTTTTTTTATTGCACAAGTGTATAAAATTATTCGAGACTGCCCGCAACTCAGATTGATTGGTTGCTTGAGTGGAATTCTACTCTTTCGCTATAAATTAGTGAACGACACAATCGTCGGCGAATAATCGTATCTTTCAACTACGTATATAGAAATTCCATTAAAGGACATTAAAACTACCGACTTGTGGTACGCCAGTTGGAACGTTAACAAAATTAAAAGGTTCCCCGTTTAAAATGCCACGTTGGTCACACGATATTAGACGCGGTTTTATGCACTTTAAGATGGCAGTACTTATGTTTAAGAACTTTAATTTGTGGTGTAATATCAGTGAGTGTTATAGAGTGCCAAATGCTTTCCTATATAGCCTAAGATTACACAGTCAGTCTGTCCGCCCTTATCAACACTCGTAGCTCGACCACAATTCAGCTAGGTCAATTGCGTTGCACAAGAATACCCTTTCTGAAACTATGTTGAAACTGAAATATTAAGTAAAAGGAGAGGATTTATGATGTGACGAAATATGACATGTTCCACCAATTTACAACATATAGACCTTAAGTAAATTGGTCCGTAATTTGTTACATCCTTCTTGCGCCCCCTTTTTGCGTAGAAACACCACATGTGCCACTTTCCAATCGTCTCGTGATGATTTGTTATACAGAGTGAGCCGAAGTGAGCGGACGGCATAAATCGGTTTCTAAATATATCAAGCTGACCTTTTGCACAGAGGTGACCGACGAAGGTGTTTTAAGGGTATAAAAATGTCACTGAACAAACTTACCTGAGTAAAAAGTGACACGTGAAAAACTTGAAATACCTACCTACGGCGGCCAATGTGTTGCGCCAATCAAACACCAAAGGTGTCTGATTGGCGCAACAGTCGACAGATGTCAGCAGTGCTCTCCGCGTCGAAAGGTGGAGGTCGGCAGTGAAGGTACCGAGTATTATCAGCGTCAGCTCCGGTGGTGACACCACTTTTGTCGGTGCACTCTAAAAAAAAAGGCCCGTGCGTCTACTTTCCCGCACCCCTCCCCCCCCCCCCCCCCCCCCCCCCAACACTAGGACAGCCAATCACCGCAACTTATGGTGGCAGCTCAGCGAATGACGATGCCGAAACATTTGTTTCGACAAAAAAAAAACAAAAAAAAAAAACGCAGTCTGAGTTGCGATATTAAGCAAACGAGGTGGAAGTGCTTAGAGCGATAAACTGGTAGCCCGTTCATCAGGCGAAAATGACTCCCAACTGGCTGCGGCAATGTTGTACAGTTTTGACCGCTAGACACCTGACGGTACCAAATCTTGAGGCTTTTAAGCAAAACTGAGCCCAGATTTGTAATGCGGTTGCTGAAAAAAAGAAAAAAAACATTATACACTATTTTTTTTTTTATACTGTTAGCCCCAGAGATCAGTGTCTAGCTTTGATAAAAACCCAAAATACAGCACCGCCGCTGATGGCGTCTCGCGGAGGCATAGCGAAGCTGCCTGAGGTTTTGTCGAAAAAGCACATTTTGGACTTAAAACAAACAAAATATCTCGCCAGTGCTGTTATTAAAGATCATTAAGCAATCATTTGTGTGCGGCATTTTGTTAAAATCTAGACGTAAAGCTTTAAGGTCACATGTTTAGCGGTAACAAAAAATGTGCAACATGGCGGCGGCCAATTAGGGGTCACTCTTTAATTAGAAGACGGCCGCCGTGCGTAGATATTTCAAGTTTTTAATTTCTAACTTTCTACACAGGTGCGTTTGCTCAGCGACATTTTTATACCCTTAATGCACGTTCTTTGGTCCCATCTGTGTAAAATCTTAACTCGATACATGCAGAAACCGATTTATGCGGTCTCTTCGAACAGCCATCGATCCCTTTGACACATCCTGTATATTATAGAAAGGTATGGGGCAGCTGAAAAACATTTCAAAGTGTTAGCCATTCATATTCTTAGAATAGAACCTCCACAACACCTTATACGAAGAAATTCTGCAAGTGTCATTTTACCGACCATCGCTTTTTTTTAAAATATAAATTGGCATTACAATTGACCTAAAAGGTTTACTAAATAGGTCAGCCTTTTGCAGGTTATTAATACCTATTTTATTAAGGAGATTTTCGTAGATCGTTTTCGCTGTCCCGCAAGGCTCTCCGCGCCCCCCTTTACGATACCCGGAACTCTACAGTCAAGGCCATCAGCACGCAGGTGTATTAGCGGCATCTTCGTTGCGGAGGGCTTAGCGGAGGGGGAAACGCGGTCTACGAAAACTCCCTATTAGACCTCATTAGATCCGCTGTTCCCATTTAATCATTACCACAGCGTCTCCTAAATTTCTAAAATAGTTCGTTATTTCTTTTCTTCCCATTCTACAGCGAGTGGAGTTAATCTTCTTTGGCTTGTTGTGCTGCTATTTTATACTTTAATGTGAGTTCTTTAGAGTCGTAAAGTGTATTGCGAAACACTTTTTTTTTTTATACCGCACGTACACGCACTTCCGCTTTTTGATCAACAGCAGACGGCTACCAAATACTTATAGTTTTTTTTTTTGCAGTTAAAATAAGCCTGAAGTTGGAGCGATACAAGTGAACTCTCCATCTATAAAACACCAATTTCTTCCAGCGTTATTCAAACAACTAAAAGGTATCTGCTTAAAAGCAATTCTCTTCTTTTGGAGACGTCGTCGCACGTACATTTTGCATACTTGCATTTCATAAGAACACCGGTACGTGGCCACGTAATACTAGATGTTTTCTAGCCGGATGGATGTTCGCAGCTTTCACCTACATGTGGCTAATAAAACACGCTCAGGTCGATTCAAGATTGGTTAGTACCACGCTAAATCCAGGCGCGACGCATTCACTTCAGCACTATACCGCGGCGACTAATCGCTTCTTTCACGTTTTGACGCAGGAAAACGGTTCAAGCTTTATCTCCTCTGAGCGTGGGTGTTGAAGCCCTTTTCACCTTCCAGCGAGAATTGGCGTTCTTTTTTTTTTTTTCGGGCTGCTTTACGCCTGTTTCCTCATTTGCCTAACTCCCCCCTTTCTTTTTTCTTCCCTCGTTTCCCGCTGCTTTCCAGGTGCGTACTATTGCCGGTCTTTCCTACCTCGAAGGCGTTTTCAGAACAGACCCAGCTCGCTGGGTCTCACACAGATTAAAACACATCGTTACCAGGAGCGACCGCGTGCACACATACGCAGCACACGAAAAAGGGGTTGGGGGAGGGGGGGGGGGGACAATTCGCCGCTTCCGCACGGTCGGTTCACTAAACTGGCACGCTTGCGTGATGGCAGTTCAGACTAGAGCCCCTTCCTCTCCGCCCACGCAGCCGCCCCAAAAGGCTAGGTAAACACCGGAACGAAAGCAATCCATAAATAAACTAGTAGCATTGCAGCGAGCAGGCGACACGGCTCTGATGCGGTCAGCTCAAGTTGGCGCAGCGAAGGCGCCACGAGCACGTACCAAAATCACCTCGGCCCTAGTTTGCCTCAAATTACGGTGTCTAATAAGTTGGCGGGGGAACGACGGCAAGCAGGCGAAGGTAACAGCGACGAAAAAATAACGTTCGCAGGATTGAAGCACGACGTGTTGAGGTAATCAACGTGACACTCACATCTCAGTTTCCACTCTCTCACTCCGTCCGTGGCTTTCAGAACTTGCTTGGAGTTGCAATTTCAATAATTACCGTAAAATACCGCAGAAATGCCCACTTTGTTCAAGCGTCCAGTATTAACGTGCTTCAAACTTGGGAAATATGCGAATTGTACGTTAAGCGCCCGATTATTACATTTTTAGTGAACGTAGGGTGGGCGCTGTCCCGGTATTTTACCGTAAGCTAAAAAGTCGTCAGACGCCACATTCCCAATAGACCTTTTGCTCCATTGCCCAAGCACGAAAGACAATTCTGCGGGTGCAGTAACACGCGTTGCACGTACTGGCATCCACAGCACTAACTGCGCTAAAGCAAAAAAAAAAAAAAAGCTAAAACAAATGAGATTGCGCGTGCGTTCATCGTTTTATCTTGGTCATTTGCTTAAAATATTTTATACCGAAAAAGCGAGATTGTGTATTGCGAGTACCTTCGTTCCCAGCACGCTCCTTCATTCTTGGGTAACTTAGAAAATGTCTATAAGGTTATTGAAGTGACTCCGGAATTACATTAAGGTTCGTGAGCTGTGTACAATATTTTGTATTCTGTGGGATTACGAATGATGAGTGCGAACTGCTTGTCTATTTGAGTTAGACTTTTTTACTTTTTTACTGTTTTTACTTTAGAAAGCAAACAAAAACAGCCTTGTAGAGCAATTCAGCAGCACACGACCCTCGACATGTTTCTTCTATAGCTAGAATTACTCTAACAATGGAAAACATTAAGTGTCATGTTTAGATCAAGTGCTCTCCAAGTCTGTGTGTATTGGCTTGCTAAAAAAGTTGACACAACAGAGGAATGGAGACAACATGGCTTCGTGAGGTGCAATAACACCTACCAAAAGGTGTAACAACAGCTATCAAAAGGTGTGAGTTATAGACTTCGGATAAATTGACGATCACACCTATATAGGTGTTTTGAAGTTTCCTGTGTGGCGGTCTAAAGCAATTCGCGTCCTGATTCTGACACAGCCATCCGAGCTACGACATTTCATCGTATCACCGAAATAACGAGCAGAAGCACTGACACGTTCATTTCTAAATCCCCTTTGCAAGGTGGAAAATTTGCTAATAACGTTTCTGTATGGTCACCAAGGAAATGCCGTGACGCTAATGATTTTAAATCACTGAAGTTTTCTTTTTTTCTTTTTTTTTCACCACTACAGAGAAGAGAGCACTTCAAGTGGGCAGAATAGGAAGGAAGCTAAAAGCAAGCACGTGAACGGTTGCTCCAAGATCTCAATTTTTAATCTTTTTTTAAAGTTTTGTTTTGTATTTGTTTCTGACGGAGTGGTTCTGGAGGTCAACTAGACTACTATCTTATTTAATTACATTTTAAAAGTACGTCTAAAGATCTTGAACGGGAATGTCGTACAAGCCCCGATTGGGTTATCTGAAGGGAAGCAATCCACTCTCAAAGGGGAAACAAAAATTTGGCAAATCTTGGCAATGAGCATTAGAAAAACGACTGTTCGTTTCGGTGATGAGACAAATGCGTAAATAATGCAGCCCATTTTCTTTTTTTTTGTAATTTAATTGGCTTTTAAATATTTGCGAGAAAACAGACATTTGATATTACTTTCTAAAACTAACGTTGTTGTTTTTTATATGGGCCCAGCGCTTAGGCAAAGATATGTAGGATAGCCTGAACAAACGCCCAGTTCAACTTACCTGTCTTTCCATCATTAAAATTAATAAAAAACCTCACAAGGCAGAAAGAAAGTAAAGACGACAAAAACACAATTTCGTACGTTTTTTTTTTATTTTGGTCATCGACAATTTATTTTAGACATTTATAGAAAGATGAAAAATGATGTAATACCTCTTTTAACCCGGAACGATGTTAATAGGAGCTCCTATATCCCCCCAGTACCAACCCAACACAAAAACGCGTTAGCGTTAAATGAATTCCGGTTAAAAAACATGCGCGTTTTGGCGTATTTTGTACATTTTCTGCCAATATTTTACATTCTATTCAACAACACTCAAACACAGAACTCTTTTTTAAGTGTTGCAAATATCCGAAAACGGAGAAACTGCGTGTGCCAACCTTCCTGGCGCAATTCCGAATCGTCGCCGCGGTGGACGTCTAATATAGCCTGCTTACCAGTTTTTGACATACTCGCCAATTTTTTGCCGTAAAGTGGCAAACTACGGGTGCTTTGACCTACTCAGGGCACTAGGAAAACTCTCCTTTAAATGGGGGACATTTTTTAAAGCCATTTCAACACCACTTCCCAAAGTGGTAGTACGAGCCGGCGAATGATCACCTGACGCTGTCGGGCGTTATCACGCCCGCTCGTGCTTCCAATGTTTGCAGAAATCTCGTGCCTGCGTTGGTAATGCCATAGCACGTGCTTTCTGTGCGCACCGGTAATTGATAAGGTTCGATGATTACCACCACTGCACTGATTGGCCAGAAACACGAATTCGAACATTCGCCGAGAGATTAATTGATACAGTGTGTTATCCGATTGGTGACTCAGTTCCCAAATCCGATTCTTGAGCCGTTTGGCCGCGACACGCTCGGTACCATTTACGAACGTCCCATCCTCATGTGCTAAATATGGCTTGCACGTGACGTCATTCAAAGAGCGCTCCGATGACCACCTGAGAAGAGAAGAAGGAGCTCCCCTTTTATCGGGATCCTCTTTTGTGCCTCCCGGATTTGCACAGGCGTCGCTATTCTTCTCCCAGAAGATTATAAATTACCCCGTCACTCAAAATTCTTATAAAAGCAGCTTCGCTCTCCCCCTTTTACATGGTGGTCAAAAGTATGCGATGTGACGTCAGTGCAAACCATGTATAGAAACGGGAGAGTGCAGGTTGCGAAAGCGCTGACGGGAGAGCGCGTGACAAGAGCGAGCAGCGACACGAGAGCGTTCAACTATAGTTTAGCTCGCGTCACGACAGCGCTATCGGGGTCGATAGATGGGTTGTAGTTTCGCAATAAATGACTTTTTTTTTCTTTTTTTAATGGCAACAACATTTACATGCAGGACGAAAATATAGTATGCGCTGGAAAGATGGCCGAATCCAACCATAACCTATAAGATTCATCTCGCGGTGCATTTCTATCCGGGACCACTTTGTACGGGATGATTTTGGCCAGGTCATGGCAAGGATAGGCGTTCGGGTTATTCCTTGCCAAATTTGTCGGTTTGCTTTTATTTGGCATCAAAATTTGGTGATGATCACACCTTGGGTTACTTTTGGGGAATTTTCGAGTAGTTGCATGGAATCGGCAGCAAATACCTTCAAATATATTTGGGCTGGTAAAAACATAAGACAAGATTTCATTCTCAATATAATAAAAAATATTATCATAATCATAGTTTCTAAACGCAGTTTAAAAAAAACAAAAAAACACGCGCTCTAAATTGTTTTAACAATAGCAATGAGCCGGCAGAACACGACCTTTTGAATGCTGCCTTCTTCATTGAATAGTTGCTCTTTAGGTAGCTGTAATAATTTCCCCACGCGTGTTCGCGGCTTTTTATTTTTGTTGCCCTTCTCTCCCGCTCCTCACCTCCTCGCTTCTTTTGATTTGTGACGTCAAATATCATGAAATTTAGAAGCTTTGTAACTGACATTTCTATAACATTTAATAGCTTCAATCGTAAAACATGTTTTTAAACGCAATTGCAAACGCACTACGGCCCTTCTTTTTGACATACCGAAAATCGCATTCCGGTGTGATGTCGCCTCCTGAATTTTTATCCCCGCTCAAAAAACATGGCTGCGCTCGACGCATGCAGCAGAGGATGATCGGTGAGTCGGGGAATCCGACGAAGTGGTCTTTTTTAGGTGCCCGATGGCGTTTCAGACTTCGAAAAGGTAATCGTCAAACGGTCAAAACAATTGGGTTTGGTGTGTATCGTAGTTTTGGTTGTGACTCCGTCGGGGCAGCCTTTCACACAGAACCGGCGGGACGTGGCTCCTCGCGTCGCTCACAAAAGTCCACTGCGCGTTCTTTTTTACCTCACAACGTTTAAAAAAATTTGAGATCGCTGAAAGGGCTTTAAAAGAACTTCTAACTCGAGAGTCAAGCATCGTCTGCTCGCAGTGACAGGCGGCACGGCGCGCACGGAGGAAACCGGTTGTTCCCGGTACGCTGGCGTGCACGACACTTCCGGTCGCGGCGGCAACGGCGGTTCGAAGCGGAGGCTTGTAAGAAAGTCGACTCGCAGGGTGGCTCCATATTTGACGTCACTGCACCGGCGCAGATCGCGCGGGAACTTCAAAATCGGCATTTGCAAATTGTTTTTTTTTTACTTCACCAATACTAAATTTTCAAGTTTCTAATTTTGCGGGTACTGGCCAGGCATCGTTTTCAATTGTTTTGGATAATTAAAAAAAATATATATATATGTATGATTTTGACAGGCCCCTTTAAGCAACATTCTTCAACGTAGAGAGTCTGACATTGAACCTATTTCGGTTCGATGAAAACATAATTTAATCTCTTTTGAGACATCATAGTGAGAGTTTGGGCACACGTAAACGGCCGACTACAGCAATGCTTTTAGCCGCGCACGTCGCCAAGTCACTGACACAATGAAAATGACAGGGTGTCTTTTTCATATGCCAGGCCTCCAGCACGCGCTCGTTGCTTTTTGCTGCGCTTTGCCTGCCTTCCGTCGTGCTGTGGTCGTTTTCCGCTTTGCTTTGACTGCCTTCCACCGTTCTCTGTTGGTACTGGTGTGCTATAAAGCTCGTTACTTTCAATATATAACACAAAACACAGGTAGACGTATATAACCTCAGCTATTTGCAATAATTACTAGCATAGAAAGGTTCGTAAAAATCTTAGAATGATATGTGACAAAATTTTCGGGAACTAACGCAAGCCCACTAAATTCTGACAATATTAAAGTTTCGTGGTAGTCCTTTATGCCAATATAGAAAAAAAAAGTATTCCTAAAATGCGAAAACATTTTTTTAAATAATTTTCTAGGTAAAAGAGGGGGAAGGGGAGAAAGGTGTTCTGGTGACGGATCGTTAGTTTCATGCCAATATCCTCAATACCGTAGCCTCCGAAGCGTGTAGTAGCGGTAGTATAACTTACTACATTTTCTTCTGGCGGGACCCCAGACCTTGGTTAGAACACTCAGCAGAAAGCAGAAATAAAACAAGAAAAACACCTCTGAGTATCAATGGAACCATTGGACAGATTGAGAGATTCTGACAGATTCTGACACATGCTCACACACGAGAAGTTTGTAATATATTGTTTAAATGTCTTGTGCTATATCTGAAATGAACTGCTAACTTGAGCCATTCCAGCTACTGTATGGGGTTTGTTTAATACGTCGGGAATTAGACGTACACGTTGAAGCAAGTCATACTTTTTTTGCGAACTTTGCTTTTCACCCAATGACTGCATTTTAAAATGTAGTTTCCTAGGATTTTCAGGCATAGTTTGAAAGCCATTATAATGTCCTATGACTGCCTCCTGGCATTTAGGAATACAATTCTTAACTATGACTGGAGCTCTGTTTATTCTAGCTTAAATATCGATGAACATTATATTACCATGGCCATTTTTAAAGAACTTTATCATTTTCATATTTCATTAAAATTCGTAACCCTAAGTAAAAAAATAAGGAAACCCTAGGTGACCGCCGCACACATTAAAATGGTGCAGAAAAGACCGCCTACACAAAGCTTTCCTAAAAACGACAGACACTAACAAACTGTAATATTTTAAGAAAGTGAAAAATAATCTAACTTCTCAACTAAGAATAGCAGAGTCTTTATACTATAAGCAAGTGTTCCATAAAGTCACTAGAGAGCACCCCGATGTGGAAATGAAATCATAAATCGTACGAAGGTGTCCCCTTTTATCGGTAAATTAAATCTAGACGGTTAACTTATACCCAATGAACGTCTGGCGGAATACTTTGACATTCACTTTTATGTTGAACTACCCACTGCTTATAATCCTAATGCCCTCTCATTTGTAAGTCTTAATAACGATACTTTTTTTTCTAAATTCAACTTTCGAAGTTGAAATATGTAATATTTTCTTAGGACTAAAAAACAGAAAATGCAGTGACTTTGATCATTACAAATAAAGCCGGTTAAATATGTAATAGACATTTTATTTATTTATTTATTTATACTACTGGTCCTTGTTCAGGACCATTGTAGGAATGGTTACATTCAGGAGGTTACAAAATAGCCATCAAACAAACAAACAAACACAAGAACCATATGACGCTAATATGTCACGAAAGGAAAAACATGCAAGCAAATACAAATAGAAACAAAATCTTCACTCAACATTGAAATGTTTTCTAACAGAATCAAGAAATGAAATTAGGGAACTAGAGCTCGTTATTTCAGCGGGTAAGTTATTCCAATCTTTGAAAGTGCGAGGAAAAAAGGAGTATTGGAAAACATTATTTCGCGGTAACGGCTCAGTGATATAATACGGATGCTGGCTACGTGTATTGGAGCGTGCAGAAAATGATATATACTTGTCCCGATTGATGTTGATCATGCCATGAATTATCTGGAAGAGCAGTTTCAATCTGTTTATAGTATTTCTCGTGCTAAGTGTTGATAATTGTGCTTTATTAAGTAACTCACTAACTGAAGCATGCCTGTTATATACCCCGAAGATGAATCGAACCGCTTTTCTTTGTACCATTTCCAGCCTATTGATGTCTTTTTTTTGTATAAGGGTCCCATATTACACTCGCGTATTCCAAGATAGGAAGAACAAAAGTTTTGTACGCCAATAGTTTTGTATCCGGAGCTGCCTGCCGTAATTTGCGTCTCATAACCCATAGTTTTCTAGATGCTTTATCTATAACCGCGCTGATATGTTTATCCCATTTTAAATTGTGTGTTATATGTAGTCCTAAGTAAGTATATTCATTAACCCGGATCAGTACTTGGTTATCTATGTGGTATGAAAACAGAGAGGGGTGCTTTTTATGGGTGATAGACATAAATACAGTTTTCTCTTTGTTTAGTACCATTTGCCAATCTTTGCACCATTTTGATATTTCCTGAAGGCTATTATTTAGGATGAGATGATCATCGGGACTTTTGATTTCATGATATAGGATGCAATCATCAGCATACAATCCTATGTTTACTCTGATATTAGTAGCTATATCATTGATAAATATCAAGAAAAGCAGTGGCCCCAAAACTGACCCCTGTGGTACCCCGGATTCTACATTTGCTATGGAAGATGCAGTCTGATTAAACATTACATACTGTCCCCTCCCCGACAGGAAATCCTGAATCCAGTTTACGATTTGATCGTTTTTTAACATCGCACGTAATTTTAATAAAATCTTTGGATGTGAAACCTTGTCAAAGGCTTTTGAAAAGTCAAGGTAGATTACATCAACTTGGCCTCGGCGATTAATAACTGAAGAAAAATTATGCACTGTTTCTACTAACTGAGATATTGTCGAGTATCCGGCTCTAAAACCATGCTGTACATTCGATAGAAGATTATGCTCCGTGACGTAGGCAACTATATGTTTAGCAATAATATGTTCGAGTAATTTACAACTGATACACGTCAAAGAAATGGGACGATAGTTAACTGCTATCCGAGGGTCACCCGATTTATATATAGGTTTAACGATTGCTAGCTTCCAATCTGCAGGTAATCTCGAAGTGGCCAATGACGTTTTAAAAATGACAAACAAATATTTTGAAACCCATTCCGCATAGCGTTTAAGAAACAAATTGGGGATGTCATCCGGGCCGCTGCTCTTCTTTACATCATAGTTTAGTAATAATGACAAGATACCCGCCTCACTGATAGTAATGTTCTGGAGACCGGGTAGCTGAGATTGGACGTCATAGTTAGAAACAATGTTGTTATCTCTTGTAAACACGGAATAAAATTGGTCACTAAAAATGGTAGCGATTTTAAATTCGTCATCAATTACACAACCGTCAACAACGAGGGACGAACATTTCTTGTCTTTGGAAGTACTTATATGCCGCCAAAATTTTTGTGGTGCTGTTTTTATGAATGAAGAAAGACAGATATTATAATACCATTGTTTTGATTCGCGTATTACCTGTTTAAGTTTCTTGCTACAAGAAAGATAGCTTTCTCTGGCGGATGGAAGGCCGGATCGCTTCCAAGATTTCTGCAGTCTGTTCACCTTCCTTTTCATATGTATCACGCTTCTCGTGATCCATGGGTTATGTTTGGCTATTTTTTTATTTCGGTAAGGAACATATTTTAAAACGCATCGAGTAACAATAGCAACGAAACGATTCCATAACTGATCCACACAGTCCGGGGTTGCTGATAAGGATACAAACTCATCGTACGCAAAAGCCAGTTCGCCTGTGATAGCGTTATCGTCGGCGTTATTGAAGTTCAAGACTTTAATCTTTTTCTCCGCGGGGGGCGCAATGTTATTAAACAAAGTAAGTAATACTGCCATATGATCAGACAGCCCTTCAACAACTTCACATTCATAGCCGTCAGCACTAGCACCAGCAGACAAAAAGATCAGGTCTAGGATTGACCTGCAATCTCCCACTACTCTCGTGTCACTGTCAACTACCTGACATAAATTAAAAGAAAAAGCAATATCTGTTAGTTCAGCGCAGTTTTCAGCATCAGTACTTCCGTGCGTTAGACAGGCCCAATTAATGTCTGGCAGATTAAAATCCCCGCCTATTATGAGTTTCTTTTTTTCTGTCAAGATTTTGCCAAGGCACATTTTTAATTCTTCCAAAACCAAGACAGGAGAATTAGGCGGCCTATATACGGATGCAACAACGTAGGATGAATTTTCAAATTCAACACTGCACCACACAGATTCATTAGTGTTGTCAAAATGGAGCTGCCGGTACGGGATACCAGATTTCAATATAATTGCTACACCTCCCCCTCGCGATCCCCGATCTTTACGTATAATATTATAACCCGGTGGCACAATCTCCGAATCGTGAATCTCGTCATTGAGCCAAGTTTCGGTCAAAATCAATATATGTGGGCAGTACGTGAGTAAAAGATGTTCAAGCGCAATTACTTTATTCACGATGCTACGGGCGTTGATGTTCATGACTATTAACGGGCTTTGATTACGTTTTCGTGGTTGTCATTGCTCATCCCGAGGCCGGAGAAGTACTCTCTCTCCTTTACTTTCGTCCCAGCGATAAACTTTGTCACCTATAATCAATTTATCGAAACTAAGTTTTACTTTCTTGTTAGCTGCCCTATCTTCTGCTGAACTGGCCCACTATTTCTTTCGTAGTTCCTGAACATGACTGGAATAATCATCCGATATTGAAATGTCGGAGCCTTTTAGTTTACGCGCGTTATTAAATATCGAAACCTTTTCCCTGTAATCGAGCAGCTTTAAAATAACCGGTCTAGGTCTTTCACCGCCCTTCTTTCCCAATCTGTGGCACCTTTCGATACCAGTGACGGAAATGCCCAGCTTATCTTTGAAGACTGTATCTGTTACAATATCGCGCAGACTTTCCGAAGATTCACGCTGTTCTTCTTTTATCCCATATATGATCACGTTGTTCCTTCGTGAACGGTTTTCCAAGTCATCAATTTTATGGGTCAAGAAAGAAACAGTTTCTGCGAGTTTGGTTATTTTGTTTTCTGCCTGCGCAAGCTGTCTAGCAGTCTCGTTTAGAATGTCAACCTTGTTTTCAATCGTTGTAAGTCTGCTTTCAAATGACGAAAGCTTCCTATCTATGGTTGTTTGGCCTCTGCTTAATTCAGCTATTTCATCCAAGATTGCTTTTTGACCTTCGATGAGCTCTTTCATGTCAGAATTGGGTCCAGGGTTACTTTCAACATCTCCACACAACAAAATAAGTTGTATGAATACACAATAACATTCACCAAGAAGAGCCAGACACTTCTTAGGGCAAGGCAGCAGCACTAGGCATACATCATTACTTCTGTAACTCCAAAAAGGTGGGGGTCTCACCTGAATGAAGAGCAGATACTGTTTTAGCCTCGTGACATGCATGCTGCCGCCTTGCCCATTGAAGATGTCAGTTGATGCGTGGCTTTTTATACGGTCTTGCGGCGGTGGTGGGGTAGATGATGTCACGCCGGACGGAAGGTCACGCTGCAGTAGATTCTCTTGCCAGTCATTCTGCCTCGTCGGTCCGGTGTTGAAGCCTTGCTTGAGCGTAGGCGTTGTCGCGCTACTTTTTTCGACAGGGATCAAGCATAACACTTGATTTTCCGCAGCTGGCTTGTTGTCGACGCTCCGTGGTCCCACACAGGCGAGTACCTGTGTGGGACCACGGAGTGGTCCCACACAGGTACTCGCATGGTGCGACATAATCGCACCATGCTTAGCACATGCTATGGGGTCCAAAGTTAATGGTCTTAAAGTGAACACACAAAATACAAAGCCGTTTTATTTAGATATATTAATAAGCCAGTCCTGATTAAATATAATATCCAACTTGGTGGTTCACAAATTGAGTTAGTTTGCCAACGTAAACTTTAGGCGTATTTTTTTTCTCGGATATATGATGTGAGATTGTCATGTTAGCTATCTAATTGCTAAACTTTCCCGAGTTGTTGGCATTATTGCCCGCTGTCGGAATGTTTTACCAATCAGTATTAAGTTAAGACATTACTACGCACTATTTGAGTCCAATTGAAATTACTGTCCTCTTTTATAGGCTACCGCAACTAAGACACATATTCAAAATCTACTATTATTGCAAAAAAACGTTTTACGTTATATTGCAGGTGTGTCATATGCAGACCATACAGAACTATTATTTTCTAGATATCAAATACTTCCCGTACAATGCGTATACAATGATCGTTTACTCTGTACCCTTCGTTTTTCATCACCGACATTCATAGATTTTTTAGATTTTATATCTGAACTTGAGACGCATGAAACTAACATACACACACACCGTGTAGACACTTGGCTCCTTCCTCGGTGCCGCACAGATTACCACGTATGCAGTCATTGCATTACAAAGCACCTTACGTGTTAAATAAATGTTTCACGAACAACATAAACATTTACACCATTGGAAAAGAAGACCTACGTACCTACTGTTTTATTCATCGATAACTAATTTTGGTTTCCAGCTACTTCCGTGTTATGTAACTTTGTTTTATTTTCTCATCTTCCTGATAAAGTGTTTTATATGATTGCTGTCCCAGCTGCGGCCATGTATAAGGCGAACCCAGACCCAGTCAAGCTGCTTTCAGCAGCTTTTTGTCTGGGGACCCCTCCAGTATTTCTGGAAAAATAAATCTTATTTTATTGTAGTGTATTTTGCGTTCTTTAAATAAATGCATTCAGTCTGAAACTTTCGAAGGTTCCAAATGAATGCAACAGCCCTCTTTTCTAAGATGAATACCTTTTTTGCATTAGTTTTTGTTTCTGTTCGACATAACATTGTGCAATATTGCAGGCGTTAATAAACAAGCGAATATTATGGTTGTAACGTTAACCATCGGCCAATATTGTCTGAGCCTGTTTATAGTTATCATTGCTCTAGATGCCTAAGATCTCATTTTCTGAATGTGTGGAGTCCAACAAAGTGTCCCCAAACAACACATGAACAAACTTCAGTGTTTTTAGGCGCTAAATCTTTTATCCTTGAAAATAGGCAGTGATGTCATCCAAGGTATGTTTGTTCTTTACTTATACAGCAGACATTGTGTGTTCCTATAGTTAAGATTAAATATATTTTAAGTCAGATGATAAATTATTGAGCAATTGATCTAAATTTTTTCGATATGAACTAGGTTCCTACTAGAAAACAAAAAGTTTGTATTGCCAGCATATAAAATATTATTACGTGTTTGAGGTAAGGTGACGATATCATTTGAATATAAAATTAAGGACCAATAGCCAAGAATCAGACCTTATGGAACACCGTAAATTATTTGCGTGAGTTGTTATTTAAATTCACGTAATATATACTGATGACCCGAGGACATTTAGCTGCGAATTATTTTAACACGTATCCTATGATTCCATGCAACGTTGTTTTTTTTTGTATTTTTTTAATTGAAATCGAGTTTGTGTTTTATTCAGTCATATGTGTTTTTCAAATCTGTGAAAAAGTTTGTGTGTACGTTTAATATTTGCAATTAGTTCATCTCTAATATGTGTCAAGGCTGACTCCATAACTTGCTCTTCTGAAAACCAAACTGGTGCTTGGTTAATATTATTATTATTATTATTATTATTATTATTATTATTATTATTCCGTACCTCAGAACGACTGAAGTCAGTCTTGGTATAAGGCACATGCGTACAGTGAACAAAACACATGCGGGAATGCTACATGACTATGAATCGTAGAGTGAAATTTCAAGTTCACGTTTAAAAGAGATGTAATCTGTAAAAGCATCCAAAGAAGATTTCGATGAAATGTCATTAAAACAGAGCTGCATACGGGTGGTCGGACAGAGCTTCTCCTGTGAATCAGGATAAAATAAGCATGCGTGTCGGCTGAAACGTACCGGAACATGAAAATTAAAAGAACATACCAAGCTGCTATCAATCTGGCCATGAATTATCTTGTGTATCAGTAGTAAATCTCTCGCAGTTCTTCGACTTGATAACTTTCGTAAGCCGAGATTCCCGAGTATGTAGGCATAGTCGTAGTAGCACCTACGTTGAAAGTATCGGTCGTAAAAAATTCTAATAAACCTCTTCTGAACATTTTCAATCTGTAAAGCACCCGTCATTGTAATAGAATTCTACACAACACTTGCAAATTCAAGCCGCGAACGAATAAGGCTAGAAAATAATCGAATAATACATATTGGGTTTGAAAACTCTCGGGTTAGTCGCGAGATCATGCCCACCAACCTTATAGTTGCTCCACAATCTGAGAGACATGATAAGAAAAAGAGAGATGACTGTCGAAATAAACACCGAGGACACGAACCACCGACACACGTAATATACCAATGGAATCAATAAAATAGTCGTTAGAAATCGCCTCCTGTCTTCTACACATTGATAGCACTTTCGTTTTATCGGGATTAATCAACAAAAAGTTTGACGAACACCATTCCTGCACTCATGACACATCGTCCTGGAGAAGTTCACAGTCAGCGACTGATCGGACATTCAAAGATAACTTCAGATCATCTGCAAATAGCAACAACTGCGAGTTCTTTACGCATAATACAACATCATTAATGAATATAAGAAACAAAAGTGGCCCCAGGTTAGCCCCCTGTGGGACACCGGACGAAAGAACAAACATGTCAGAAAAACTCTCACCAATTCGCACACTGCTTTTACGATCAGTAAGATAAGACTGAAACCACTCGGTAAGTACGGGAGAAACAGCATACAGAGAGAGCTTATGCAAAAGTAATTTATGATTTACTCTGTCAAAAGCTTTGGACATGTCGAAGTAGACGGTATCAACTTGTCTGCGAGTGAGAACAAAAGGAACAGAATATTGAAGGAACGAACAGAGGTTCGTTTCCACCGAACGACCCTTCGAGAAACCATGCTGCAAAGCGCTTAGCTTATGCCGAATGTAGTAAGACAGTCGGGCATGGATAACTATCTGAAAAACTTTAGAAACGTCTTTATTGCTTGTAAAACATAGGTAAAATCTTAAATTCGTAATTTTTCAAGCATTTCGTTCCTGCTTTAATTATGCTACAAAGATCGTGCTATAACTAATTTACCTATGTTAAGCTTAGATAAATATTCATCGACGTGAATAAGGTACTGCACTTGGTTACTTTGTGTCCATGTACTCCTATTATCCACGACTATCGTTGAATTTCGGGAGAACAGGGAGTTGTAGTAGATCGTTTTTCTCCTCCGCTACGGTATCCCCGAAGAAAACGCCGCAGCTGCGCATGCGCGCCGCCAGCCTTCTCTGCATAGTTCAAGGTCTTGTGGCGGATTACGGAGCGCTATCCGGGTGCTTAGCGGGCTGCGGAAACGGTCTACTACAATTCCCTAATGTCTTGCCGTGTTTTCGAAATCGGTCGCTTGCAAGTGGGCTTCACCTCACAATGAGTCTCAGTGGGGCAGAGCACGCTTGCCGTTTGATGGAATGTTTCTTCCGCCCTTTCCCACCTGTTCCTCTTAGCGCCGAGATGTTCCGGTGGCGCCCTCTTAAGGTTTCCTTTCGTGACGTCACGACCAGGATTTTCCACACTGTGATTGGCAGGATTTGCCTCGCCATGCACCAGAGACTCTGCAGGCATTATCAGTATACAGGAAGCTATATGGCTTGGCCAAGAGCGGACTTCGACCACAGCGACGCTTTTGGTCGCGCACGTCACTAATAGCTTGAAAAAGATAGATTACTTAATTGCTAAATTGTTCTTTCGCACTGCTCATAGTCGCGCGAATAACCCCAACACAAAATACCTGCGGGAACCACGATTCAAAATTGCATCTTACTCGTTATATTAGGGCCATATTTGAAAGCAGGGGGGGATTATTATGAACGCTATATCGAATGAAAAACTACCCAGCCTTTACACTAATCCGAAGAAGAAAGTTCACGGCGGTCTGTATCTTAAACGTGGCAAATACCTTTCATTATTATGTCAAACACTGGATATGTCGTAATTACTCAATTTTAAGTAAGTTGAGAAATTCTGACTGTGATTTGTTTGCCTTACATTTCAGATTTAATTACATTTGAATGAAGACATGTTTTCAGTTGAAGCGTTAACATTTGTAATACACCCGACTCCAAGAACGACATAACGAAGCGCATAATTCGTACTCAAACTTCATATAGGCAAGGGTCGCAGGAAGCCCCGAGGGGAGCATATGTTTCTTTCACTCCTGCCGGTGTTTTTGGTTGTCGTAGGAAACAGTCCGTGTTCAATTAACTTTTTTTTTATTTGCATCGAACACAAAATCACGCTTTATATTACTTGCACATACAAAAAAACGTTTACACCTATTTTATAAATTATTTCCCAAGTGAAAAATTAGAGCTTTCGCGATAGCCATACGTGCTGTTCCTATATGAGTGTTTCCAAAGTGTAACCAGGCGCGCAAGATATTGGGCTTGCTTTAGTTAAGGCGGACACTACTCGTCTAAAAGCTCAGTTTTGTTATCAAAGAACTATCACTCAGCTTTGATACTTAACATCGAGCGTTTGTAAATGTTATATTATTAGGCTAAAAAAAACGAGAAAGGCTATTACAGACTCTTAGGCTACATCTGCCTGGACCTTGATCACCGAATGGATAAAAATACAACGAAAGAGTATACACCACAAAGGATCCTTTTGCCTGTGTTACAAGGGATGTGATACTACTTCGGCAACCTTTACTTCGCGCTGCCGCCGCATTCCTTCGTTTCAGTGAGAGAGGCAGAGGTTGTCCGTGGCGACGGATTGCCGCCTGGCACCTCGCCGGAGCCGAGTTCCACAAGGCGCTCTAAGAAGCGGCGCCTAATCTCGGGCACCAGCTCTACTTGCCACCCTTGCCGTCGGAGCATCCGATTCCGCCTCCTGATTAATGGAGCTCCCCCAGGCAGGGCCGCTCGCACATCGCTCCCCTAGACGGCGGCAACAACGGCAACTAGTGCTGAGTGAAACAAAGCCTGCCACCAAAGACGGACACAATAGAGAGGCCCAGAGAAGGCATCCAATCGACAAGCCAATAATCTGGGCCAAGTCCGCATGGACGAGATAATCCTGCGGGGCTGGTTTCGAGCCAGGCTTTCAAACAATACCCCGCGATGCTTAGAATGCGGTTCTGCCGGAACCTTCGTCGGCGAGCTGAGAATGAGCGTCGACGGAATGAGAAAAAAAAAAAAAAAAAGAACTGATAGCAAGTTTCGTTTCATTTCTTTTTCCTTTGAGATCGGATTGCTCTTTGATCTATATTGAACGAGGATGAGCTTTCACCGTTATTGTTTAGCTCATGTTCGCCTTGATGCACTCGCGGAGGTTTATTGACGCTCGAGCTTTGTCTGCCGGGCCAGCTGCTTGTTCTGCTGTCCATGTCAGCCTGGTGTCATCTAAGTGAAGAGTGAGCCCATCCGGAGAACGGTTCGTGTCTTTTGGCACAAGGCGTCAAAAAGAAGCATCAATGGCGATAATATCTTAGAGGCGCTTGGCACGATTGCTCAACTTGGCGTTCGTCCCGATGAGGGTCAAGCTAGGAGCAGTAAATGACGTGGATGATGGTTCTCCTCAGACGCAGTTATCGTAGTTGGGTGTAACAGTGTGTTGTAAAAGGTTTCGCAAAACACGCCTATATGAAAAAAAAAAAAAAATTTGTATATTTTTTTAGAGATTGTGCGCCGTCCATCGGCCATGAACATCGCTTATGCCAACAATTAGGTTACGTCTAACGTCTTACTGATCAGCCATTTTTCTTATTTTGTTTTAAGGTTTGGTTAATGCCTTGCCTAGATAGCTAGGGTCTTTGGTCATGCTTTTTTTCACACTAAAACGCTACATAATTGCACATCCGTGTTACCTTTATGGCAATGTTGTCAGCACTAAGCCGATGGGTTTCAATTAGTTTACTTACCGTGACAGCCTAATAACGCGAGGGTTAATCTTACTGAACATTCGCTGCTGTTTTGCCGAGATTTCTTTTGGTAGCTGATATCTGGTAGCGTCATATAATGTGCAGCTTAAGTCAAGTTAGTCTGGCAAATTCACATTTTGCGTGTAAAGTATGATCAAAACAACACAAAATCACGAATTATTAATAACGCGCAATAAATGGTTAAATAAAACAATCTTTAGGCTACAAAAATACATATAAGAGATTAAAAAAAAATGGCCCACACACATACTGTTCCAACCTTATACATGACACCTCTTTCGTACCGAGTCACCATAGTGCCGCTTCTGATAATTTCCACACACACGCACAAAAAAAAAAAAAAAAAAAAAAATTAGAAGGCGATCTCCGGTGCGAACTCCGTCGAGTTTGGCCTACTTGGCGCTACGACCAAATGATTGCGCCGCGAACGATTAAAAAGGCGAAGGTTTAACGCCTCTCGAGTTTCCCGTGGAAAAACACTATTTTTAAAACAAAAAAAAAATTGTGAGTGGATTAACATTTGTAATTTCCGGAGACATTAACGCGGGCTGCGTGAGCACACCCCTGCCATCGCCCGCAACCTTTGGGGACGTTTCGTGACTCCATCTGTCGTGTTTTGGTACGCGCGCGCTCTGGAGACAAGCGCAACGAGGTTAGGCCGATATGGCCCGCAGCAGCCGCCGCCGCCACCACCACCACCACTTCTTTGAATGCCAGTAAACAAAAAAAAGAAAAAGCAACGCACGCACACATATCACTAACGATCCTCGCTTGGCGGTCCCGGGGGCCTCGGCGAACACGGGCGGCAGCCCGCCATCCCGTTTAGCGGCGGTGAAACTCGGTCGTTTGACGCTCTCAAAAGAATCCGTCGTCGGTGGCTCAGCAAAATTGTTCCGCCCTCATTTGAGCGCCACGCTTGAATAACTCGGCCTAACGTTTTTTTTTTTTTTTTTTTTTTTTTTTTTTTTTTTTTTTTTTTTTTTTTTAACCTCCGCACAATCGATTAACTGCGGAACGAACACAGCGCGGCCAACTGGAAAGAGGAGCTATTGGCGACATCGCCAGACGAGAGGCATACTCAAACTCTCGTCGGTCTTAAGGCTTCGGTCAATATTATTTCCGGGAGACATCTTAGAATTGGTTTCCATTATTGTTGCGATAAATACGATGAAAAAAACATCTCAATTACAGATTCACGTTCCGCGAGTCATGTTGCGATGAGCTGTCTGAAATGTGGGATAGATGTCTTGCGCGTTTATTTGTCGAAACGTTGGCACAACGCCGAACGAGCTCCGGAGCTTTCACTTCGTATCGCTGAATAAAATATCTGCTTCGGCGTATGCCTAGCAACGAAAAAATAAGTGCCTTTACTGTCAAGTCGAGAATCTTAATATGATCCTGATTGTTCGCCTGACTCACTGTATTACGTTAGAATCAGGTCATAATAACAAAGAATGAACTTTCGCTAGAAAACTCTAAGCGAGACTTTTGTGTGTGCAAGACTTTTGTATGTGTTAGGGTAGAAAAATAAAGCGATTTTCACGGCCCCAACTTATTATGCGGGACTTTTATTGATATACTAATTAATATAAAAAAACTCGAATCTGGATTTAGGTAAATTTTAATTTTTTTGTAGTGTGTGTATTTCTGTGCGTGTATGCGTATGATGTAACAAAGCATCTGGGCAAAAAGAAAAAAAAAGAAGGTTATAATTTCATTATGATCAATGAAGTGTCCATCAAGTTGCTTTGTTTGTTAATAATGAGCTTCTGATCACCTGACCTTTAAAAATAATGCTGGACGTGACGGCCCAATCGACTGATTTGCAGCTTTTACTTCAAGTGTGACTCACGTGACTGGATGGACCTTTTACCTGGAATGTTGATTAAGGCACGTTGACGCTTCACGGTCGGAGATAAGTGAAGGGTCCTTGTACCATTCTAGCCAACTGTTCTCAAACCGTTATTTTGTGAATTTTCTGCATTGGTTATCCCAACGCGCTTCTATAAAGCATCTATCTGCTTTCTCTGCTATTCCTCAACATGTAGAGAAAAAAAAAAAAAAAAGCACCGGCAGTATCTTTTTTTACCATTCATCGATTTCTGTTCAACCGTTTGGTTTGTAGGAGTAGCGAAAGAGGGAATGGTGAGTAGACGCGGTGGTTCGGCTAAATTAAATTTACCGAATGTTTTCTCCTCTGTAGTTAATTGATTCGAAACCAGAGAGCTGCAGCTGCCACTTCCCAGAGAGGCACACGTTCACTAATTACATTCCCTTCTCCTCTTCTGATTTAGTTGCAGCTCACAGTATACGAAGCGCCATCGCTAATAGATATGCTGTTCATTGATATGCAGTGTAAGTCCCGACGCGTGGATTTTCTTTCGTGTAGGTAACTGAGGCTTTCATCATAGAACGTGTACAAAAAAGATTTGTTCGAATTCTTTTTTTTATATAGGTGGATTGGAAGACGCGTCTATGATGACTATCAATGCTTACTAACTAGAATTTCGCTGAAGCTTTTATCCCACAAATGAACTGTTCGGGACTTAGCATTCCTGCATAAGACCATTAATGGTGCCATTGATTCCTCATGACTTATTAGCAAAATCTAATTTCGTGTTCCTTTCCACGCTACGAGACAGTTCACCTGTTCTGATATTTGTTCACCATGCAGTGTGCCACCTATTTCTCGTTTACAGACATTACACAAGAGCATTGTGCCACCTCAAGTTGACATCAGCTCACCACTTTCTACATATCGCTGTCAGTTTGACGAACTTTTGGTCACCTTATAGCGCGTCAGTGTATATTCATATTTTGTTTAATAGGAATAGGGTTATTGTTTAAGATTTTTCATTTGTACGAGTTGGTGCACCTAAGAGAAGGCCGTCTGGCCGTTTTAGGGCACCTGAAAATTAAAGATTATTATTATTATTATTAGTGCAATGTTCTCAAGTAGCAAGGCATCTTGATCACGCGCTATGTTTTTTGACTAAATGCAGTGCCTTGAACGTGAACTTTCTTCTTTTTTTTTAATGACTGGATGTCACGAAACATACTGTTTAATCAAAAAGCGCTCCATGTTTATTTTTAAAAAAGGCCAGCTTACCAAAGAATTCAAACAAAATTTAGCGACGAATAAAGCTACATTAGATTAGTTAATAACTAATACGACGACTCAATTCAATTACTTAATTTCTAAGTGAGAGTTAAAATAAAGAAAATAAACTGTTACTCTCGACCTGCACATAACAGGTTTGATCCAATTGAAAATAAAAAAATGAGGGCCGTATTTGGCCAACAGTTTTTTTAGTTTATAAAGCCAATTAAAATACAATACAATACCACGACTTACAGAGTCATAATTATCTAGCAGACGCTATTTTCTTCCAGCTTAGGTTAGTGTCCCCAAAGTAACTCGATACTGGAAACGTAGCGCCAAGGTCCCGTACGATCTAAAATATTGAAGTGGAGAGTTTGTTCATCCTACTAAATACAAGTATATAAAGCGAAAGAGACAGACGAGGACATGGAGTAGACAGGATAGCCCGTATGGTCGTCAATTTGGTTCATGGAATGAGACCAAATTGACCTTGACCTTGGTTAGCCGATTTAAATTTGCGGTGAGAGGTTCCTTTATAAACACATTTTTTGTACACTGAGAAGTTTGTATCTACACACCGGCGAAACAAGCGCACATATTCACACCGCCACCATATGCGGCGGCGGCGCTTCGCACCGTTGGAAAAAAATCTTACTGCTGTGAAATACGCACGAAAATGAATATCATTAAGATATCTGTGGAAATTAGCCATATTTATATTTTGATTGCATGTACTGTGCTAAAAACGCCTACATAAGCAAGGAACGATTTCCGTTCAACGAGGCGCCATTACAATCTTGACGCGTCTGGTTCGGAGTTATCCTTTCGAAGCTTCAAAAGGATCGAAATGGCGATTATCGTGGAAACACATCCTGTTAAGCCATTCGCTTTGCGGGGTTTTGGTGTCTGTATGTTAGTATCTGTTAGTGTTCTGCTAGCCGGCGGGGAAGGCAACGGCACTACTTTTCCAGGGTTCAGTGCCTACCCCCCTTAAGCTTGAATGCTTACAAAGGCATGGGCGCGAGCGCGCCGGGGTTTGCACCATGAGGGTGTTAGGCAAGACTCTCCGCATGCTGGCCAACACCCTAAAATAGGGTTGGGACGACCATCCTAGGGATGTTTCAGGGAGCAGCATGTTCACAAGCAACAAGTACCACATGCAGTTGTTACATGCACAGATCAAGCAAAAACAGCCGTAATGAATCACACACAAGCGAGTAATCATGACCGTGGTTACTGATCCACCACCTTATGTGCTCGACAATAAACAAATACTCATTCACAGCTGACCACCTCCACAATTACGAAGGTTGCACGTATGTTGCTTTGTTGTAGTCAATATTTCGCGTAATTCCTAATAGATCTACGCGCAAGGAATGTGCGTCCAAGTAAAAAACGTTGGTGCAGGAAGTATGTTTTTTTTAATGTTGCTAAAACAAAAAGGGTGCCTCACTTCACCAGACCCTATTTTACGATTTAAAAGTGTATACTAGGTAAAACTAAATGTACTGGGAAAGTGATGTTTGTAAGTCTTTATAAAACAACGTTTTTACACTTTTAAGGCTGTTCATTTTTTGTTATGTTTGGCTTCGCACTGTTTCTTATATGCGCGAGCTCTCGCGCAAACAAAGCATTTCGCTGTGCTAGGGTCACGTGCCCGTGACTTTACCTGCATTGTAAATATTTAGGAGCTAAATATTTTTAAAATGGTCGGTTTCAGAGGATGGGAACGGCAGTGGGGTCTTGCGATTGCCCATAAAGCGCAGCACAATCTGTATGCTGGAAACGACGCCACCTTGAATTTCACGGCTAGAATTCAAGAAAATGCTTACAAAACTAGGCGGGGTGAGCGTTCTATCCCACTCTGTGAAGGTGTTGTTTAACCGCAAATAAAAACATAATCCCTTCCAATATTTTTTTTCGCTTTTTGGTTGTATTTCGAACCCAATTTCTGAAGAGTTACCTGGTCCTTGCCGTTGCGAGGCTGCTGCCAGCTTTCAGATTGCACCACCATTATAATAGTGACACACGAGGCATGAATCGTGGGAACACTCACACCCACTGGGACAAGCAAGCGATCTCCACACCTTTTTACCTTTCCCTCCGTAATAAACCTAAAGTGAGAAAGCGCATTCGTGTAGTTCGACAAGTTGGTGGTTAAGCAAATTCTAGATACACTGCTACTTTCAAGAAATGAAGCCGACGAGGTGACGGGGCTCCTTTGAGCCTCTCGTGCTATCTGCTCGCACACGCCGCTCCCTCGTTCTGCTCATGTTCGTGATCCCCCCCCCCCCCCCCCCCCAAAGCACGATGACCACTCTTTTAGTTTATTATTAATAAACTCAAACATCGCCTTTTCTGTCTTTTTTTCAAGGATTATGATTATTAACACAATTGATTACGTATACTAATACATCCAATTTATAAATCTGACGCACTAACTGAAGCAATAAACCATTCAAGAATGTTCTGCTCGCCGAGCTAAAAATATATTGAGAATGATGATAATAGACGCGTCAGCGTCGCCCTCGACAATTTACTGAACACAATAAATCAGCAGTTCTTTGGCCTCCACCTCAACAAAGTCGCCAAACAGTTTTTAATGTGTTCTTTATTACCTAAGCTGGTATACAAACAAAAAAAAACTGGGTACGAATTGCGAAGGTAGTTTAATGTATAGTAATATAGGTCTATACTATACAACCCGCTTCTTAGGCGCCATTAATTTTATGTTGTGTCCATAAAGCAGATGTTTTAAAAACGGTAAAGTTTGATAGGCCACTATAGCATTACCACGAAAGTTAACAAAGGCCCTAATTCAGTTCTTCGCATATATTTGAAGTTTCACACCTTATTAAATACTTTAGCGTAGTTCAATTATCCGGTAAGCAAAATGAGAACTGCCATCGCCTGAAACATGCAATATTGCTATACCTGCAATAAAATAGTTTATATAAACAAAAAAAAAGAAGATGCGTTTAAAAATGTGAATGAAAATAACTAATGCGATGAAGTACATGTGTTGCAAATTATTTTTTTAAATTCTAGTTTACATAATCCAAAAGCAACTCCTGATGAAAACTTGCGAGTTTAGGGTAATATTTAAAAAACAGTACAAAACTAACTAATAAAAACATTCACAAAAAGCCCTGGTCTACCTCTGGTTTCGTATCTTCTTAACAAAGCAGAATTATCAAAATTATGTTATCTTTAATTGTCCCTACACGAAACGGGAACTAGCTGAGAGTTGAGATAGGACAGCAGCACTTTCTACGTTTCTCCAATTTGATTCGCGGTAGACAACACTAACAAGCACGATTTTTTGCGTTTGTCATTGTAGAAGCAAGTGCCAATTTCAAGAGCGTGAACCAAACGAAAGCGGTGAACTTCAGCGGAGGAACGTTTACCTTTGCGTGCTAAGCCTAACCACGGTAACGGCGACTGTTCCGAAGCAATCGATGCTCCGTTCACGTTTGTCAGCGCTACGGAAACGAAGACCGCGTTCTTCAAAAATAAGTACAGAACACGTGGCTGTGACTCTGCCAGTTCAGTAATGTGAGACATTCGGCGCGCTGACGAGACTCATGAGTGGTGCGATCCGCCCACTCTTGCCACGAGTGCAGATTCTCTTACGTGTCCAGGGAAAACGCGTGGGATTTTCATCTTTTTTCAAACTACACTGAGACGAGCAAGTGCCCCGAGTAACTACTTTCTTTTGACGTTTTCGTCGAAACGTGCCGCATCAGATGGAAACGTATCAGCGCAAAGCGAAGCTACGACAGCGGGAGCCCGGACGAGTTTTGTCGTCAACTTGAAAGCCGCTAGCTTCTGCGCTTCTGTGTGATTATCAACCTCCTAGCAACAAAACACCAGAAGACCTTCACCAGCAAGAAAGTTCATGCCGTAATTGCGAAGACTGCCAACCAAAAGATCGTGAAGACTGAAATTCTGAAGTGGGAGGAACAGCTAATGTCGGTGATGACTGACGGCACGTGGTGCAAGAGGGGCCAGAAAAGTTACAGCATACAGTATGAGACGGGTTTATTGACTCTGGATGCTCCCTGAACATCCTTCGTATGAGCTTGCCACATTTTATGCAACTGAAGCCGATATTTGAAGAGAATACATCTTCTGAACTTTCAAATGCATTTTTCTCGTTTTTGAACTGTGGGTTGTCTTTACAGTTTGTGCGCTCCGTTTTTTTTTTTTTTTTTGTTGTTGTTGTTGTTTTTTTTTGTTGTTTTTTTGTATTTAAAAATCTTTCACTCAAAGTAAACAAAAAGTGGGTATGATCTTGAGGATAAGTAAAGTACAGATATTTATTTGGAATTGCAATGTCTTAATTATGTATTTTTTAACTAACTTTTAATGGCATTCTAAAACAAAAGGCATTATAAGGTCTTTATTTTAGAGCCCAGCTCCCAGGCGCCCGTTTCCGGCTTGAGCGGCGTCGGCGTCGCCGCCGCCGTCGGCGTAACCGCGCGGTGCATTATGGGTAAATTTTCCCGAAGAACCCGAGGTCCTCCCGAAGGACCTTGGGTTCCTTCGGGAGGACCTCGGAAAAACCTCGGGTTTCTTCAGGAGGACCTCGGGTTTCTTCGGGAGGACCTCAGGTTCCTTCGGGAGGACCTCGGGAAGACTTCGGGTTCCTTCGGGAGGACCTCGGGAAGACTTCGGGTTCCTTTGGGAGGACCTCGGGAGAACCTCGGGTTCCTTCGGGAGCATCTCAAGTTCCTTCTGGAGGACCTCGGGAGGACCTCGGGTACCTTCGGTGGGACCTCGGGGAGGGGGGGTCACGTGACCCCCCCCCCCCCCGATGTCACGTGACCCCTCCCCCAGGTCACGCAACCCCCTCGAAGTCACGTGACCCCCGAGGTCACGTGACCCCCCCGAGAACACGTGACCCTCAGCACCCTTCCCTCCTCCTCCTCAAGAGCTGCCTCCTAATTCGGCGTTACAAGGAGTTGTAAACGGCTTTCATTTTTTTCTTTTCTCAATTAAAAATAAAATGTATATGGATTCTGACTAAATACTGGCACTTTCCACATAACAGTCTTTTGAAATGAAAAGACGAAACTTCATAAGTATCTGAAGTTCCATTATCACAGGAAAAATATATAAAAATCGGGAGCCATTCTACTCTGTGAAGGTGGATGACCAGCGAAGCTGTTGAGGACATGACACAGACATGACACAGAATTTTGAACAAAGGTAAGAACACGTTTATTGTCTTGATCGGTGGTCATCGTGACAAAAAGGCCTTATCGTTGCCGTTCTTGCCGTTGCTCTTTGCAGGCGCGTTGCTCTTCGGGAGTCCGAACTATACGCGGCCTCCCCATTATGACGAGAGAAGAGAAGTGGCATGGAAAATGGAGAACGGCAACCCAAGCTTCAATTAGAATGCAGGAAATGGTGTTCTACGGCGCCCCACGCGCACACCTTCCCCGTATAAAAGATTTGAAGTAAATAATTAAAATAAAGCGTTGACGAACGCGCTTGAAAGATGCCATTTGTTTTAGGCTTTTGCTTTAGTACAGTTACTGCTGCAGACGCCGTCACGTGCGACGCGTGGGTGCGATGCGAGCGTAGAGTTTTTGGACCCGCACACGAAAAATCCATGGAACCCTAGCGATTAACAGCTTCGCTGTAAAACGTTTCTCCGACCCGCATCTTTCCTCAAAGTTCACCGGACTTGACACCCACCTCTAAGCACACATCCCCAGCAAGCCGTTTCGAAGCACGACAGTTTGCTTTAAAAAAAAAAAAAAAGTTAAAAACATTTTTGTCCCCTGTTCCCCAAAAGAAGTGAACAGTATTTATGCACAATCTTAACATGTGCTCCCGGCGTTCAAGGTGCACGAGTGCACGGGCGCGCATCGCAAAACAAGGATGTTCCTAAGTAGGATCATCTCCTACTGCCGAGAACCTTGCGCCACCAGTGTCCCACCTTTACTTTTGTTGTCTGCACACATGGCAAGCGCAACCCATTGTCCCGATGATGATGATGATAATAATGATGATGACAATGATAATGCAGGGGCAGATTTGGGAGTCAGGCATAAGGGGAGAGTAGGGTCTACAGGCATATCTGACGTCACGGACTGATGCAACGTCCCGGGCTAAGGATTCCCTCGCCAGGTCTATTTCGTTGACCTAATAATTGTTATTTCCGGCCAAAACTAAAAATTTATTCCTAAATAAAAGTTGGTAAATGTCGTCTTTTTTTCATAAAGAACGTCGGTCTTGAAAAACTTGAAAGGGGGGGGAGTGGTCTCCTCCATTCCCCTTTTAAGTGTGTGCTCGTAATTATAGACGCTTTCAGGACGCGCCAGATTGAGCCGCCATAGCCGACCTTTTCTTGTCTTACCGAGATGCCGAGTCCACTGAAGTCGGCGTTGACTAACCCCCACAAAGGCCTATACTGGTTAGAAGGACACATTAACACTTACTATGGCAATAACCTGTCTTGATTTCGGAATTATGAAGGGAAGCGAACGGAATAAGAAGAAACGAAAACTGAAGGTCGGTTATGGGGGCGCCCATTCACAGCAGCTGCCTGAAAGCGTCTATTATGACTGTGCGTCATTGACTTTTGTGGTGGGCGAGCGCGAAGAACCTTCGTGCCCTATTGGGGTGGAGATCGAACTGTCACGTCTCTAGCGGTGCGCCTCAGCTGGGGACACAACAAACCCAATTTCCCTGTTTGTTTCTTATCCGAAATCGAAGATGTCTATTCGAAGGCCGCTCCCCGTGGGACCAAAGCACTGGTCAGAGCGAAGCGCTCGTGCCCAGACCGTGCTAGGCGAGCTTCGATTTCTTTGTTATGCTGTGTTAGTAAACACCGGGCTGTGGGGACAATAAGCTCGGTAAAGCGCCCCCTATGGTTCGATCTCCTGCTCAATACTTGGCGTACTATTTTGTGCTAACTTGTAAAGGTGAACTTAGCTTTCATAGTGTTCCAACTATGTCAAAGCTTGATGCCCGAACGCATGCGAATGAAACGCAAGAAGCCACGCGCTCTCGCAGCAGTGCAAGGCTGAAGCACTGTGGAAGCTACGCTAGCTTTGACTACGCAGCACAAAATAGTTGACATCGAGTATGAACCTTTCCAAAAATGGGCTTCTGGCTGGTTTCATTTTCAATGTTCGTGCGTATGGAGCGGTATGTGCTCCCTTTTGAAAGCGACAAACATGCGCGTGATGGGCTGAGAAAATCGCACGTTGAACTGAGGACTTGTAAATATTGGAATGGTGAAGGGGGGATCGGCGGCCGAGTGGGTTAGCGCACACCAGCTCGGAGAACGTGGAGCCGAAGCTCGTGCTGCAGATCCCAGGGATCCTGGGTTCAATCCACCCCTGCCCGTTTCGATCTGAATGAGCGTCGTACCGGCATGCGGTCGTGTATCACCACTGCGTGATGCACGTCAAAGACCCCAGGCTAGCAGTGGTGGTACCGCACTGGATAAATTTCTCGTCTACGCCTGGGAGACAAGTCCCCCGTTGAGGCAGAGTTCTAGGCTGTATAAACATACACACACCCAATTTTTTTTTTGTAATAAAAAAGAAGAAAGAAATAAGTTATCTCGTTGTCACGGATCTTTCGCCACCCGCGCTCCTGTCTTGCTTTGGTCACCTGCACACCCTGTACGCTCGAAATGTTGTCCCGCCGCGCTGTTCGCAGTGCGATGAGCGCGGTTGCGTTAGTCACGTTGAAGTTTGCACTGGCTGCAACATCTCCGCTGGTATCCACGTTGTCCGCACATGAAATCTGATTTTGGCCACCGCGAGAGCGAGCACGAGATCTAATTTCCCTCTCGCGGAGCGAGCTTATATATCGATCGCAAACGGTTTGTCTGCTAACTCGAGCAAAAAACGGGATTTGTGTGCTACGAAGCGTTATTTCCAGATGATTAAAAGGTAGAGCGCACAAAGGCAAGAGAGACGAAAAAGTACACACAATCGCTGAACTTACAACTGAAGTTTAATCGTCAAGGCCCAACCTTATATTCGACGACCTACCGTCGTGGATATAAGGTTGTTCATTGATGATTAAACTTCAGTTGTAAGTTCAGTGATTGTGTGTCTTCTTTCTTCTGTCCTGTCTTTGTGAGCTGTACGTTTTAATCATCAAGCCTTACCAACACGCCCAAGCTTTCACTTTGAACAATCATCTGCAGACAAAAGTGAAACAAGAAAAGAGTCGAATGCGACAGCGCAATCTCGCCCCGTTCGCGTCGCCTTCTCATTCGCTCTCATGCTCTTCCTGCCAGTGGGCAAGAACAGTTTCCTGCCAATGGGCAGGAACATGGTTAAAATTGCGCACAAATTGAAAGGAACAGTGAACAGGCAAGAGAGAAGAGACGAGCGCGAACTCACAACTCGATGTATTGAAGGAAGAAAAAAGAACAGCCCGGGGCGGTATCAGCTTAGAGCCGAGGCCCCACTCGCACGGGGGCATCCGAGCACGCGGAGGACACACGCCATCAACCACACACAAACGATTGTAGAAAGGTGATTACGCTCGCCTAGGCGGAGCATACTAAAAGCTTCAAAAATTTCCCTAGTGTGTTTTTCGTGGAATCTGCCAATTATCGAGGTTTTTGTAAAGAAGGTGTACACTTACACGCTTGACAATGCAGAGGTAGGGACCCCCCCCCCCCCCCCCCCCCCCCCCGTGAAATTTAGAGAAAGATTGTGCTCCATTAACCGGTCATTAATACACCGTCCTGTCTTTCCTACGTAGGATCTACCACAGTAAAGGGGAATGCCATAAACCACTCTGGCTAAACAGGGCACGTAAGGGCGGACGTGTTTTGTGCGGAACCTGCGTTTTGTAATATTGTCTACTTTTGCTCAAACTTTAAAACAAATTTGACCTTTTTTTTTTTCTTTTTTTTTGGGGGGGGGGGGGGGGGGCTGAAATCACTAAGGGGACTCCGTACCTATTGGCTATATGTTTGAGATTGTGAGAAATTCTGTGTATATACGGAACCATCACCACTCTTTTTTTGTCGACATTACGTGCAGCTTTTTCACATTTTTTTTGCTTTTTTATCAGAGTTCCTACCACCTCGGTTAGCACCTGCGTTGGAAACCCAGACGCTGTAAGCCTCTCAATCTAAGCATTAAAACCGCTTTTGTGATTTGTGCGCAATTTTAACCATGTTCAATCATTACCAACTCGCCCAACTAACCACTTTACTACAGTGGGCAGGAAGTGCGGCGGACATGGCCAAGGCAGTAGCCCCCTTGGCTCGCAACTGAAGGCTCGTGGGATCGAATCTCACCGAAAATTCTTCAAGTTCTTTTTTAAGGCAAACGAATTAATTTATTAGTGAAATCGTTTGAGACATGTGGCGACCTTTAAGTCGCATTATGTGTCGTGTTTCATAACCACTTTTATTCCACGCGTGACGTCACGTTTCACGCAAGTGTTATCGGTTGTTTGAAATTCCCGCGCTAGATCATGTGGCTGTGACGTCATGACCCCATCGACTAATCAGGATTTTCCCGTCACGACGCCAGCGACATCGGCTTTTCCGCGAGACGAGCTCCTTGACGCTATCGCGTTAAAACACCGTACTTCTGCCGCCAACTAAGAAAGAAAACTTGGATCGTATGCTACGAACCGAGTGCCACGGTAAAATGAGATCGGACAAAGACTGAAATTGTGATTGTTTGCTATTTCGAGTTCGGAACAATTGGCAACCCGTGCTTCCCGTTGAAATTCCAAGTTGTTCTGCTGCCGTACACAAGCTGTCATCGAACGGTGCACGAAAAAAGAATCAAGTCAAGCACATCAGAAAGCGCGAGATCTCTCTCATCATTTGTAAACTGGTGAGACGTTGTCAGCAAAATACTGCCCGATGGTGTGCTTGCGAACAGGTAAAATATTTATCGTTGGTCGATTACGCGCGCCCAGCAGAAATACGTTCCTACGCGACCAACCAACAGTCGAAAACGCTGTTGCTCTCAGCTTGAACAAGGTGACCAGCACCAAAGCGGCAATAACCCGCACCAACCAAGGTGAATACAATACTGTGAAAGGTGCTGACCTGACAATGTAGAGAAACAGTGCGGGTTCACGTTGTTTGCGTTCTACAGAACGCAAGAGTTTGTGCAACTGAACCCCCCCCCCCCCCCCCCCTTATATCCAATCTTTCTTTTATGGACAACAATTGAGTGAATTCTTAGTGTAAGACATGAAATAGTTTTTTTTTTCTCCACGCCGTACATGTCTCTAGAACAAAAAAAAAAACAAAAAAAAAAACGTATTTTGCAGGAGAAGCTTTTTCAACTCGCGGCCATAACAACCGCTTTCATGATCTGGTGCGGAGGCGGGTATTTCTTTATAATGCAAAAGCGCAAGCGAGCAGTACAAGGATGACGATAATAATCTCTGGAGAAGGGGAACAAGGGGGACAAAGAACAAACACAGATCTCCCAACCACAGCTAGGTGACTGGTATGCGACCGAAAAAATACGCCTGGTCCGGGTATCGAACCCGGGACCTCTTCATTTTCAGTGGAGCGCTCTACCAACTAAGCTAACGTTTTTTTTTTTTTTTTTTTTTTTTTATTGCCGATTTTGACAGTGAACACAAACTCAACAATCAATGATAATTACAATGATAAAAACACGTGCACAACACATAGGGCTCGAGCATGAATGTTAAAATTCTTTTAGGTTCTCTAGAGCGTCCAATATTGGCACCCAGTCGGGCGGACACTCTAACGTGGCGTACACAGATTTCAGGCGGCTAACAGATTCCGTAAAATACAATCGAACGGGACGCGCGTCCACATCAGCATGCCTTACAGCCATTCTACTACACCATATTGCATGCAGGCCCAGAAGCATAAGAAGGTCAACCGGAATTTCGCTGTCTTTGTGAACAGGAAGGAACCTGATACCATGCGGTGTTAAAGTAAAATCTTTTTTAATAGTTCTCTGGAGAACATCCCAAAAAAGAAAGGCGTCCCAGCAGTCTAAAAATACATGTTCTGTAGTTTCGGGCTTTTTGCACAGCGGACAGTCAACGCCCCAAGGGACGAACAGTTTTTTCTCATGAAGCCAAGTTTTTACTGGGAGAGTGTTTGTGTGTAACTTAAAGAAGAAGGTTTTAACAGAAGGTGGGATAGACATTTTCTTAACTCTAGATAACACGTCCTGCCCTGGGCCAGCATGAAACATAGAACGGTAGACAGGAACAGGAAAGACAGCATCTATAATATCTAGCGTCAGGCGTTTTCGGGTGACAGCTGACAAGTATTCAAAAGAGAACCGTACAGTCAAAAACCGGCAAGCGTCAATCACGTCGCGAAGAAAACTACCAATTCGCCTTTGCCTTTTGTAACACGTAGAAACAACGAACGAAGGAATTTCCTCCGCGAGACTAGTCTGAATGACAGCACGAAGAAAAGGATTAGTTTGCTCTCTAAAAAACAAAAACCGCGATACAACTTGCTTAACAAATATATGTGATAGGGACAGCCCGCCTTTCTTGACGCAGCGAAACAGATTATCGCGACATACTCTTTCCCTCCCAGACCGCCAAATGAATACAGCAAAAACACGGTGTAATTTTTGTACATTTACTCTAGCGCAAGCCAAAACTTGAGGTACATACCAAAATTTTGCAATTAAGAAAATGTTGCAGACAGTGGCACGCGTAAAAATTGACATATCCCACCCACCCCATTTACCCGCTTTCTCTCGCGTCTCTTGAATCACCATTGACCAGTATTCATTTGATCGTTTATAATGTTGCAATGGAACACCAAGATACTCAGTTGGCGTTGACATAAAACGGATATCTTCAAAGACTTCGGGCTTCGTGGCCCATGTCCCATGCCAGAGGCCGCAGCATTTCTGCCAATTAACGGCAGCGCCGGTTAACTCGCAGTAGGACTTTACTTCACGCACCGCTTCGACAATACTTTTCTTATCTTTGCAAAAAACAGTAACATCATCGGCATAAGCTAGAAGTTTTACTTCTATATCTTGGAGAGAAAAAACATTTATAAGTCTATTTTTAATTATGTTTCTACAAAAGGGCTCGAGAAATAAACTGAATAGCAACGGGGACAGTGGGCAACCTTGCTTGACGGATGACTCTACACTAATACGCGTTGTAAGCTTCCCGTTAATTATTAGCTGGGTAGTACATCCTGTATATGCCAAGCGGACGAAATTCAATATTATTTTGCCTACTCTAACGTGATGTAATATTTTATACAATACACTGTGCTGTACACGGTCGAAGGCCTTCTCTAGGTCGATCTGAATCATGGCAACTTGATCTAATTCCTCGTCACATACCACTAATATACTTCGCGCAATGTGAACATTTGTCAGAATTGAACGACCTTTGATACCACAAGTCTGATGCTCACCCACAATCTTACAAATAACGTTCTGCAACCGCCGGGCTAAAACTTTCATTAGAACCTTGTAATCAACCCAAGGGCTATTGGCCTGTAATTTTTTATATTTTTTAATTTCTCTTCATCATCAACTTTGGGTATGAGAACAGTGTGTGTGTTTAAGAAAGACGGTGGTATCGTATTTGTGTCACAAGCTTCAATTATTACAGCATGAAGGGGTCCTGAAATTACGTCTTTGTACTTTTTATAAAAAGCCGCCGTCAGACCGTCGGGCCCAGGAGACTTTTTCGACGGAAGGTCATCGATTGCACGCACGATTTCTTCCACACTTATCGGAGCTTCCAGCCATTCCTTTATCTCATCGCTTAGACGGGGCATCGCCGCTAGATAATCTTTAAGCTGCGAGTCACTGCCGTGCTGCCGTCGCCGAAACAGACTGCTATAATATTCGATAAAAGACTTTTCAATAACTGCTATCGATAGCGATAGGCCATTGTATTCTATCGTTGTGATATTTTTTGTTTTTGCATATTTGGCTTCTGCACTTAGTGCCCGTTTGGTTGGCTGTTCACCCAGAATGCATTTCTCCGCTCGAGCTCTTACGAGTGCTCCTTTGTACTTTTCTGTTTCAAATTCAGCTATTTTTTGTTTCACATAACTCAGCTGATCTGTAAATTGTCCGGGATGTTCACATTCTAGTTTAGAAATGCGGTGAAGATCATCTAGCAGCAGCTTTTCTTCTGCTTTCTTCCAGTATACGCGAGCGTACTAGCGCGTTCTATAGCAGTTAGCTTGACCCCCCGTATAAACCATTCCCACTTCGTACTGGGGCTCTCTGTACGGTCATGCAACCCCACTAGTAATGCATCTATAGACTCATTAAACACGTCATCCTTGAGCAGGCTGTTATTAAGTTTCCACAATTCCCATTGGAAGCCGGTGTTTTTCTGTTTTCCCCCGACAAAGAAAGAAACCAGCGCAAGGTCGGAGAAATAGACGGGTGACACGCTGTAGTCATCGAAACCAGTTAAAAGTTCAATCGACACGTACTATCGCGGACAATATGAGCTGAAACAGCGCTCCGGCCTGTGCACGGTACTACCTGCGCCGCCTGACGCATCGCTCCCTAAACACGGCGCACCCTGAGGCCGAGATAAATTATCACTTGCGCTCACTGCGCCACTGCGCTCTTCCGGCCGTCTGCTAGCCCAATGTTCACGTTTTCAGCTAACATGCATATCAGTGCATTTCAAGAAAGCGCCGAAGTGGAAAATGCGCTGTCACGCTCGTATCTCCTCGAGGAGCGCTGCCTGACGAAGCTGCCTTGGCCCCTAAAAGGAGCCGATCTGAATATCCTCGAAACCATTTGGAGGCGCATCAAGGTAGCTATGTCACGGTGTCCCCTCCACCGCGCCACTGCCTGCAAATTGTGGAAAGCAATGCGAGATGAATGGGAGTGGATTCGGGGCTGAGCCAAACTTCGTAGCCTCGCTCTATGATTTCTTACCAGACAGGATGAGAGCCGTGGTCGCGGGTCACGGGAGAATGACGCGGTAATAAATTATTTTGCAAGTTTTACTGCGCCTCAGGACCCCCTGAACTGGACTTCTGCCGATTAGAACAAAGCTTGATGATACGGTTGCGACACACTGTTTGACGCCGTTAACCACGCATACTTTTGAGCTTTGCCTCCTTCATCCCGATCTTCTTGTATAGTGCACTTGAACTTCCACGCCGACTATTAATCTTTTGTGTCTGAAAATGTCCTCTGCAAATATTTTTTCGATTAAGTTTCAATCTTCTTATCTTGACAAATATATGACTGTGTGTCATATATTTGCGTCTTGTCAGCAACTTGTTTTGCTTGAAACAAACACGTGGGCCCAGTAATAAAGAAATAATATTTTTGAACCTTATCATACTAATGAAGGTTACAAAAAGCTCCTCAGTAACATGTCTGCTTACCGTTTTTGGAACATCTGAGATCAGTTAAACAGAAAAAAACAATAAATACATTGGAGCCGGACTAAATTCGGCATAAAGATTTTGGCCTATATTTCACGATGTCCCACTTTGTGCATGCACCTATAATCAAACAAAAACAACCAGCAAAGTATTTTGATAGGACTTTCAAAAACGGTAATCGCAGTTGAAATTTAAGACACATATATTTTTTTCTTCACCAGTCAGCGTTTTTTCTACGGGATTTCACGCGATAGAGTAAAGTAAATCAATACCAAAAGGGGAACGACAAGTGTAATTTTTTGTTCCCCCCGCCGCCCTACCATACATGCCCGCTGTCGCACCCACCACCTCGCTTGCAGACGGCCGGAAGAGCGCAGTGGCGCAGCGAGCGCAAGTGAGAAAATATCTCGGACTCAGGGTGCGCCATGTGTGCGGAGCAAGGCGACAGGCGGCGCAGGTAGTACCGTGCGCCGGCCGGAGCGCTGTTTCAGCTCATATTGTCCGCGATACTACGCTCTGTCGAGACGGGCATGACTTGTGCCTTGAAAATGCGTGTACCGCAACGCCAGGTCATTTCTTTGGTAATTCGCAACATCATATAAAGTGAATACGGAAATCATTTCATTTAAAATACCCGTGCTAATATCACGTTGCCGTGTTTTACAAGAGCGATTTCTTACGTCACAAACGCAATTAAAATCACCCAACATAATGATTTTCCTTTGGCAGTCTAGATACGTATAAGTCCTTTCAAAAATATTTTCCTAGAATTAACATCGTTTGGCGCGTACAAATTTATTATTCTGTATTCAACATTGCTCAAGCTGCAATCACAAATAACAAATCTGCCCTCGCTATCAACAGTGAGGGAGAGGTCACGCGCGTTTAAAGACTTCTTTAAAAACAACATACATCCTCCGGACAGTCCGTTGGCACTAGAGACGCAAACCTCAAAGTAATGTAAAAAAGAGGCCAGCAGGGAAGCGGTTGCCTCATCGCTTTCAACCTTTGTCTCCTGAATCGCTAGGACGTCTATGCCATTATCGATTAGCAGCCTTCTAACCTGGTACTGTTTGCGACGCGAGGTACACCCGCGAACATTTAACGTCGCTACTTTCAGACTGCCGCTAAGGCTACACGTCCCCGCGTGTCAGTGACTTGCGTATCCTCACCAGGAGCTGGCCCGGGGACGCTTCAACCGGCCTGTTTGTCCGGTTCCCTGGGTTCGGGTGCAGGTTTCGGAGAGGGTCGAAGCGGTTTCCTTTTAGGCGGTGCCGCCTTCACCGGTGCCTCCGCCAGGGTCGGTCTGCCGTCAACTTGCTTAGAGTCGGAGTCTTCGGAATGCGGGCGTTTCGTAGCCAGTCCGCTGGCGTCGACCATGTGAACCTCGTTAACCGGTGGGACCGCGGTGTTTAACTCAGGCCCTTCATTCTTCGACGTCGATGATTTATTTCCTGTCGCTGTCTCGTCTTTATTGGTCGGCGCCTCTTCCCGGTTTCCCGTGGGTGCGTCGACCGATGAAACAGCGACCACCTTCAGCGAATGCTCAGACGCGGCCCGGTCGACCTGCGTGCCTGTGCTTCCCGGTGACTTAGTGGCGGGGCCCGTCCCTTCCAGTGCTTCCTGCGCGTCTGCTTCATCCATGACATGCTCGGCGTTGGCGTCTTGTCCACTCGAACATGTGGCCGTTGCGTAGGTCTTGATGCAGTGATCCGCGTCATGGCCGAACCGGTGGCAGGTTGCGCACTTCGGCACACGGCAGTCCCGGCGGATGTGCCCGGTCCGCTGACAGCGCAGGCAAAGCGGGGGTCTGCCCGGCACCACGACGAGAGCCGGTCCTCCGGCTATACGCAGCTGGTGGGGCAGGTCTTCCAACCCTATCCCTGGCTTGAGCCGGATAACAGCCGTGCGTGTCATCGACCCGCAGCCCATGACTCCTTCAACCCGCCACTTCTCAGCTCCTACGTCAAACACCTGGCCATACGGTGCAAGTGCCACCCTCACCTCGTCGTCGGGAACGTAATGAAGCAGCCAATGAATCTTGACTCGGACGTCCCTATTCGCCGGGTCCACGACGACGCATCGCCGTCCCTGGACAACGAGGTCGCCCGCAGCGATGATTTTCCGTTTACCCTCGGGTGACCTGAAGGTCACAGCCCAGACGTGGTTTATCTGGTATGCCCCTAAGGTAAGAACCTCGGGGAGCAGTGCCAGACGACTCAGGGTGTCGCGGAAGTCCTCCACACGGTACGGGCGTCCCCGAACATCGGCGTGAAGAAACACGGTGTTCAGCACCGTAGGTCCAGTTGGTAGAGGCGGCAAAATTATCTGATACTCCGAAGACGCAGAGTCATTCCTGTCACCGCGGCCCGACTGGGCCGCTATCGCTACTCCGGCGAAGCCTGCCATCCCACGTCCGCACTCGGTGAAAGCCAGAAGTGGAATCGAGCTAACGTTGGTTGAGCTAACGTTGGTTGCCCTACTGACGTCTAATCAGGGGTTAGACGCCAATAGAGCAGACGGGTTTTATCAGCTGCTAACCTACATTAAACATCTGTTGGATGTAATTGTTTTACATACTCCATCGATTTTATACCCATTGACACGATCATAACGGTACCTTTAGCTAAGGAACTTTTATGGACGGCGGCAAATCTGTTCGCAATCCTCCGTGCGTCGTGTGTGCTCGCCACCGATAGCCGCTGGCTGATTCGTTGGCTGCAAAGAGACCCATGTTAAAGGAACCTTTATGCTGCCCGTATGAATGAGGTCTTAGTGCCCCTATGCATGCCCGTGCTGTTTTATGCCAGAAGGTTCTGCACTCGGTTGTTACCATGCGGCTGTGTTTGCGTTAAAGATGAGGGGATTAAAATTATATCCTAGGGATTTGAAAACTAATTGTTCCGCAGGTTCACACGATGTACAGAAAAATGAGTTCACTAACTTTTGAAACTGTGTTAAAAAAATATGTCATAGTATTTACATAAATCAAATAGGCACGTAATCATTGCAAAAGCAACAATAACCAAAAGCGATGCTTATATGTAATCCAGAGAACAGCGATGTTCACGGAGGTCGTACGGGCGTCGTTGAACAAAATCGTTAATCTGCCGTACGTCGAAGTTCTCAGTTCGGTCTTTGAAGTTCGAAATTTTTAACTCGATAACAACATATGTTTTATATTTTTTTACTGATTCTAAAGGAGAGTCTAGCTCTCCGATCGATCGGTGGTGTTTGATAAAAAGAACTGAGAAACAGGCGCAGCTTGAGGCTTGAACGGATGTCTCTAGAAACGCAACCGGCCATTACTTTTTGCTTGGCTTGCGCTCACTCTCGACAAAGGCAGCGCTGCATAGCAAAACTTAACAAAATAGATCCGGCTGCATAACACGAGAGTGCGCGACACTATACTCTATTTCACCTTATGATGTACCTCAGGAAAGACTACAAGCGCGAGCTCCTTGCTCTAGGACACGTCTCGGTGGCACAAGCTCTCGTGCAGTAAGGGCAGGTGCCAACGCTATGAGCTCGCGCTTCTAGCCTTCGGTGCTGTACAACATAAGCTGAAACGAAGTGTAGAGCGCCGACGGGAGAGCGCGCGACAGGAGAGCGCCACCACAGCAGAGCGCCGCGACATGAGAGAGCATATGTCATTAGAGCGCGCATCAGGAGAGCGCATTTGCGCACCTTGAGAATGATCGATATTGGGGTCTTCTAACACTTATTTTCACGGAGCTGAAATGCTTTGTGTCGTTTAATTGGCTGAGTATGCAGACCTTTGGGGAAGTCATTACCGCACAGGTGGTCATTGCTGCCGCTCATAGAGTGCTCCTTTTGAAATTGGTCACTACTTTCGCTCTTCCGACAATTCTACTAGTCATCTTGGTCCCTTAGAAACAAGAATTCTGTTCACATATCAATATGGCTGAAAAAGAAAAAAAAAGTCGGTTTGGCGATGAGCTTTTTTTGGGGATTGGACATTTTAGTTCTTTACTGAAAGTAAGACTGCAGGAATCTACCGTGCGTCCAAGTGTTACATCAATATCATAAAATTTAATTCTGCAAAAATAGGAAACACGTGGAATTTGGAGCGCGCTAGAAATTAATTCGTTCGTTCCTATGTTTAATGATGAAATATGAAGGCTGCACTCACATATTGTGCAGTGCTGGCTGTCGCGTAACAGTTAATTAAATGTATGACTACCAAGTCACTAGTGAAGGGGATTCGATAGTTGGACTGGTTGTACAATTCCCCACGGAAAAAAACACCTTAGTGACCGCAACTGTTCGGCGCTCCCGTGACGCGCGCTCTAATGACACGCACTCTCGAGTTACGGCGCTCTCCTGTTGCGCGCTCTGCCGTCGGTGCTCTCGCGGCGCCCTCCCGATGTCTCTGGCGAGGATGTCTGAAAAGGGGATTACTGCTCCGTCCGCAGACGAAGACAGCGTTGTCGCAAGCTTTTAACGTCGTCAAAACAGGGAGAGGCTTTAACGAGTGCGATTCCTGCTTGCTCGCTAAACGGCCCGGATCATAATCTCCTCCTCGTCGTCGTTGCAGCCCACCGGAACCCAGGCCTGGTAGTCCGGCAGAAAGACGACAAATCTGCGTGTCGATAATCAGTCCAGGCAGAGTCCATATGAAACTCCCACGCTAATTTTAATATTAGCGCACTCGTATCTTGAGCGCTGATGGCAAACTCTACACTGCTAGCAAAAATCTACACCTCTAGACGTGAAAACCGTTGTCCCAGTGCGGATACCCCGAATGGTGTTAGTTTTACACTCAAGCCTCGCGATATTTTTTTACACGCAAGGTCTCGTGTGAAATGCACACCTTTGAAAGTGTACTTCGTTCCGCGATCACACGTCTAGGGGTGCTTTTATTACAATGGCTGCATAAAATGAAATGCTGGCCGCTTGAGATGAGACGGGATTTACGATTGAGGTCCAGCGTTTTACACGGCTTTTCGCCGGCGTGAATGCATGGTTGCACGTGTTCATTCGTTGTCTTCTATCCGCACTAAACCGCGCCGACACCGCATTCATTGCGGCGATTACGTGACAGTGGGAGCGACGGCACCCAGCCGCGTCTTTCCCCGTCGACTAGCTCCCGTTCGCGGTGCGATTCAGCCTACCTCTGGGGTCTCATGCCGGCTCCATTTTCACTGAGACCGGATCATCTTCAAAGATCTTTTAGCCACCACAGGCATGAAAACTTTATTGAGCTCAGCCTCTGTCTGCCGTGAGCGTCGACGAATCGCTCCGACACCGACCCGGCCGGCGTTCCCGACCGTCCCGATCACCTCCTTCACGCGAGCAGCGTTGGACGCGAGATCGCAAAGTTTCGGCGTATCCACTCATACTTCGTGCGTGCAGAAATATCGCGGCTTTCCGCGTAGGAAACGGTAATTCAAAGAGCCAGTCGTTATTCTGGCCGATGTAAACTGGAAAGGTGGATGAGAGTCAATTGTCCGAAAGAACCGAGCCGACTGAGCGACTGCGTTCTACTAGATAGTTATGGCGGGTTAGTTACTGATCTGTGTGACAATTGTTGCATGGGGCTTCCCCGCTCCGCGAATGCGGCCACCGGTCAGCCATCTTGTATGTAACGGAAGTTGAGCTTGTAGTACGTTGCAGAGGTGAAGACACGTTTTCTGCTCATTCGCAGTCATTCGCTGAATTTTTTTTTTTAAACCTTCTGTAAACCGTTGCATCTGCCTTTGAGAACACGTGAATATTTTTACCAAAGCGCAGCACTGCAGGAAAAAGGCCCAACTAGTCAAACACGAGTATCGCGGCGTCATAAAAGACAACAACAGGACTTTGTATGCAGTAGTGCTGCGTCTCAGTTTTCGCACGCTTGGATACCAATTAAGAATCGACGTCGTGTGGATGATTTTTAAGGTGTATCGCCCGTCAAGCTGTATGTGCCTTTGGAACAGCGTTTTACTTGTCTCTGACGACTGTATTTGTAACTTTCGGCACTAGCGGACCAGAAAAGACTGATTTTGTGTCGACGGAACGGGGGGGGGGGGGGGGGGGGGGGGGGGTACAGCGCAGTTGCGGCGGCGGTCGTTCTTTGCTTTCGGGGTATTTCGAGTGATCAATTCAGTACAAGAAAGCGGAAATTCATTTTTCTCGATCCCCCTCATCTCCCGAACACTTCCGACGCCCCTGGTTCTATTGTTCAAAAGCGGCGATGCGGTTTGTAACCCACACTTATTTATAAATACTGCAGGCTCATGTTAGAGTCCAAGCAGGAGAGAGCATCACAACATAAACATGATATACAACACCGAGGAGAACACTTAAAGGTTCGCTGAGGAGGTTTCTGAGAACTCCTAAATATGGCGATACTCACTCTTCGCGGGCTCTGAGCGTCCTATAGAAATCCATAAGTCATAACGATCCGCTGCCGATTTTCCCATTGTATTAGCAATCAAAGATCTAACACACCGAGGTCATCTCCAGTGATGGGAGTAGCACTGTTCCGGCAACAGGACGACATGTGACCAATGAAAACGCGACATTTTGTTGAGATTGCAACACCGTGATTACAAAATGTGTATGCTTGTTGATGATAAAAGCAAATAAGAGATGTCGAAAAATGTTATTTTTTGACAGAGAGGGAACGTAGTACTGCAATAATCATCTCAAAAACAACAAACTTCTTTCCTGCTTTCCGAGGGAGTGGTGTGTTTGGTCGTTGAGCTCTCGAGCTCCCGAGCCCGCACTCGCTCGGTTCAGTCGTAGTCCGGGCTGTATGGGCAGCAGCGAGCCGCGCGCATTCGAAACATCCCTCCTCGGTTCCACCGGTCGGAGGCGCAAGGATCCTTCGTTCGCTATTGACTGACACTGGTCCTGGTTTTGGAACATGTTCCTCCCATCGCCGGAGATGAAATGGGAGTGTAGCGATTTCTAATTGTTTTTTAATAAAAAAATTGGCCGTGTATCATCATGATTTAGGAAGTTCTAGTATGCTTAGAGCCAGGAGAGAGATTTAGGCGATCTTAGAAGCCTCCTTAGGGCACCTTCAAGACTAACAACCGATAGAGCCAATATTCCCCGTCTTGTTTTCTTTCATGGCATCTATTATTCATCATCCGAGTTTCGCAGCCTACACTCCAGAACCCATCTTAGATTTCCAAGCGCTTTGATCATCCCCTAAAGGTCAGCCTTCCTTCTACAGAACTAACGAATTTCAGAACTCTCCACTCTCTCTCGCCATTGCCGATTGGAACTCATTGCCCAACACGCATTGTCCAAGAAAAAGAAAAAAAAAAACACGTAAGATTTCTGAACTGTTTTTATGAAGTCCGTACAGTATTATTTTTTCGAGTTGTGCTTGTTTTTATTGTTGTGTACTTTATTGTGGGGGCCGCTTTCTTGCGCAGATTATCAGTCTCTTCGCTCCACAAACCTGCGTTCTCACGATAGTATTCCAAATGTACGCCTATCGCCTAGATAGCGGGTGGGAAGGGTTGACCAGGCGTCGTGAGTGAGATATTTTGATTTTGAAGCGTTCATGTGGCCTCTGATGAAGAATGCATTAGGGGTCCCCGAAGGGACCTCCAAGTGCACCAGGAAATTCGTGACGGCCAAAAATTTGAAAACCACTACTCTGGAGTTGTTTGGTCGGGCTCATCTCAGCGCAATGGGGCACGGCGGGGCACTGCACGACAAACATTGCCCTGTGCTGGCCCGAAAAAGTTTCACTGAGGTTGAAGTATATACAGCCCAGGTTCATTAGTAACGCCGATCGCGTTCGTAACCTGGTGCTAAAGTAATGTGACGATGCGTGTTCGTCCTCAGCGCAACAGCCATGCGCCTTACCCACAGTCAATTGGCCCAGCCGCTTCGCTTCAACCCTCCAAACACGGACGATTGCCAGATGTGTCACAGAGCAATAATATTTTGCGTGTATTTGTCATGTTAAATTGCTCGTAACTCCCGAAATAACGTACGTTTCCGGGAAAACAAGTTTCCTCCGTGTTCCCCCAATTTATAAAGTATGTTTCAGTACAGATTTCAAACCGGTTCAAAAATTATTGAAGGGCACTTTTAATGGTATATCGTTAAGTTGATTTCTGATTGGCTGCGGACAACAACAAAAAAAAAGAAGATAAAAAATAAAATAAATTTGGAAGGCCAGTCACGCGTGTAACATTTGTTAGAACATTGCCCTTCTACTTAGCAGCAGATAAATAAAATCTAAAATGACAAACAAACTTGAAATACACTCAGCCATGTAGTCACTCCCAGGAAGGGCAGCTGTTGGCCGCAGGGGTGAAGTTGACCTTAATATGGGTAGGCCTGTTGCCTCGTTTTGCGGAGCTATCATGGCTAGATTTCAGCATAAATACGATAATGGTAATACGATAGAAAATGTGCCAACTTATAAGTACCTCGGGGTTTACTTAACTAAGCCCTCTCTCATGGGAATGCCATATAACTCACACTGTCAACCAGACGCTCGGCTTTTTGGGACGCAACCTTTTTCTTGCCTCGAAGGAAACTAAACTTTTAGCGTACACCTTATTTGTTGGTCCCCAGCTAGAGTACGTCTCATCGGTTTGGAATCCCCATCAGTTATTTATAAAAGAGATGTTAGAGGCCGTCCGAAATTGAGCGGTACGGCTTATTCACAGAAATTATCATTTCACGTATTCCCTCTCTTAAAACACATAGGATGATATCCGCCTTAACATTCTACATAAATTTTACTATTATCTTCTTTGGTAGAGATCTTTATACTGCATACCTGCGCCTCATTCCTCCCGTCACTTAGGTAACCTTCTGCAAGCTTCTTTTATCTACTCCTAAGACAAATATATTTAAAATTTGTGCTTTGCAGTTTTTATTAATAATTAGAATAAATGACCAGACTTAATAGTAACGATATCGGATATCTCAATATTTATAGAAGCACTTGCCACCTTTTACGGCCTGTAGCCCACTTGTATTTTATCCTTTGTTTTGTTTTTCTTGTTTGTACTGTGTACCTGAATCGTACAAAGACTGCTAGCCCCCCCCCCCCCCCCCCCCCCCTTTGTGTAAAACCCCAAGTGGGCAATTAAGAGATTAATAAATGAAATGAAATGAAATCAGCCGCAGCCATGTCGGAGGTTTAAAGTAGCCAGCGTCGATCTTAGTGTAAGTGGCTGCATCAGATTGCGGTCATGTAGATGAAAATGCCGAAGTGCCTACAAAATGTATGACCAAAAATGGGTGCAAGTAGTGATGACAGCCTACTGGGCATCGCCTTAGCATTCAACGCCACACACAGTCCGCACTGACCGACAAAGATGGAATTGTCCCAGACATTTTCCAACAGAGTTGGGGAAGCTTCCCTTCGTATGGGTTGGCGATGGGCGCCCTTATGCTTCCCAGCTAGAATCATACAACCGCAAAAGCAAGAGATAATATTGACGGGGTGAGGACGCGTTTCCGTAGCAGATGTGGCACTGCCTTTAGATCCTCTTTTCGTCTGCACGATGCAGCACCAACCGCTCCATGCCAGCCTGTTTGTTTCGAAGAGCAGGCTGTTCATTACGCCCACGGCACCACTTCTGAAACATGAAACAACAACACCTCGTACACTTCATGATAATGAGTCTGAAGCCTGGGTTACGACAGACGAAGCAGCCCGGCAGAGCAATGTCGCGGGACCCGTGTTGTCTTTTGTGCTCGGGGTATCACGCCCCGCCGCGTAATTATGTTCAACTATGCTCCTCAGCGTTGAGTTTTTTTTTGCTCAATACCACCGTTGAATCCAAAATAAAGGGAGCGTGCGCCGCTGCACCAAGTGTCGCCGCGCAAGAGAGGAGAGCAGCATAATAATAATAATAATAATAATAGTTTTATTTGCCCGTCAGAAATGCAATGTTATGTGTATGGGCACATCAAAGCCAGCTGCAAACTTGTTTGATGACGCCCTAAAAAAAAAAATAATAATAATAAGATCAGCAAAAATGCAAAAGCAGGAAAAAAAAAAAAAAAAAAACACGACGAAGAAAAAGAAAACATTCTCAGGGCAGAAAGCTATACATAAATGTCATCAGAACTATTAGAGCAATGGAAATGAAAGTATAATCAGCGTCAAGCAGAAATGTCGCTAAACATAGCAAAGAAAAAGTAAGTAAAAACTAAACAATTTCAGCAGAACTATACTGAAATGGAAACACGACGTTGGGAAAACATATAAAAAAAAGTAGAAGGAAAAGTCGTAACTGTCATCATACAGTGACAAAAACAAAAAAAAAAAAACAGTGAGTGAATAAGCAAATTAATACACATATAAAAAAATAAGAAAACGAGAAAGCAAGATGAAACACAGTTACAAAATGACCTACATGGTCATTTTGTAACTGCAACGCAATAATAATAATAATAATAACAATAATAAACTTTTATTCGTAGGAATAGACAAATACTTATACAGGTCTGCTAAGCCTAAGCAATGCCGGGCAAGAGGTTTTTCTGCGTATCATAATCCACTCTTTTCAATTACCGGTTCGGAAACTCTTGATGTGAAATGCTGTAAGCTGTACTAGAATGGAGAGGTGTTCCGTCCGGCGATCGTGAGTGTGTCTCGATGTGCAAGTATGCCGCTGAGCGCGCTGTGGGGCAAAGCTCGGCCATCCGACAGCTGACAGAGGCCTGGTGGTCGCAGCAGAGATCCTTTATTCTGCGTGAAAATGGTCGTATTCTTCGTTTGTTTCTCCCTGCTCGGTTGTGAGAAAGAATAAGTTCTATCCGGTCTCACACCCTTCAGAAAAAACGTGACTTACAACGAGCGGCAGAAGCCTATATTCAAATCGCGAATGCCGTTTGAGAGCGGTCAATTATTTACACAGTCTCTCTTCTTGGAATGTTTTTGTTTGTTTTCGTTTTGCTGTTATAGAAGAATAATTGTCTACTTCACCTTAGTAGCAGCATTAAAAGAGTGAAGTTTGAGTACGATATGATATGTGATGCTTCCCTCTCTACTTTAATTTCAAAGCGCTTCTAGTTATTATTTTTGGAAGCTGTAGATTTGGCAAACCTTTAAATACCAAGTTTTTGTTCGGTGTCAATACATCCTTTTTTTTATGTGTGTGTGTAGCATGGATTAATGAAGCCAAGCTTTTCTTGACTTCCGCATTCTCGACCAAAGATTACAGACCAGGAAATGTCTGAATAGACCGATCTCACCAGCTGTTTGAGTACGCCACCGCTGCCGATAGGCATCGTGGGAGCTGTAGTCTTTCTGCACGCGCGACAACCCTGCTGGAGGTTTGAGCGAGCAGACCGCGAGGCAGCATGAGCAGTCGCGTGAACTGGCGTCTGCCTCCTACGAACTACAGTTATGGCGGCGTCACGCATGCGTGGAACGCTTGGTGGGATCGGTCTATGGATTTCATCTAGTGAGCACGAGTCATATGAAAATCAACACCAAGACTGGTAAGATAAATGGAGCAACTTCAGCTGCTGTCTTTATTGAGGAGCAATTATACTTGGAAAAATTTCTTTTCTTTGACATGTGACACAGATCGCACACTTTTTTTTTTGTGCGTCAGTTTTTTTTTTGTTTTTTTTTTTCAAATATGAATGCAATCATTGACGCAGTAAGAGCTTCCTTTTTTATCTGTGGATGTTTTTTTTTTTTTTGGTTTTTTTTTAGAACAGATAGGTGTCGCTCGGCGTCCGAAACAGAGTGTTTATCTTTGCATGTTTTTGTTACCCACGGTTGCACCCCAGCACAAAACACTACCGCTCTGTGTTTTTCTTCGCAGTATTGGGCATTATTGTGAGTCCCGTGTCTTCTTGGCACAGCTAGCAGTCACACAATATTGTATCGCTACACACGCAACGCAAAACAACAACAAATAGCCACACCAACACGCCCCAAACCAACCTCGCTAAACGTTGTACAGCCGGTCTCCTGGCCCCGCGGTGACTGACAGCGCCACTCCAAGCTGCTGCGGCAGAATCGGGCTACACGACATTCAGCTGCTATGGAGAGGCCGACACGGTCGGCACACCATTGCTTCGGGCGAGCGCGGCACGAGCAGTCGAGCGCGAGCACTTCATTTCGGAGAAGTGGCCCCGTCGAGCAAGCGCTCGTGCAATGGAAGCACGTGTCCCGACCGATAGCTCTAAAAACCGGCAATCCGGAAGATGGGAGATTCGACGCAGTCTTTCCCTCGTTTAGAGTAATCGATTCACAAAATACTTTCTTAGAAAAAGAAAAAGAGAGATAGACGCGTTGTGTTTTGTCCTTTTTATAGTCTGGGGTCTCTTTGTTCTCTATATCTGACGTACGGCGGCGCACCTTAAAACACTAGAGCTTCCTTGCCACTCTAAAAGTTTCCATTGTTAAGGGCGCGCGCAGGCCAGTGCGTTGTTACAACCAGAGCTTTGATCAGATACCGCCCCGACCGGCTCCTCCAAAGGGACGAGGAAATTGCGTTCTGAGACGGCATAAAATACTTTTTCTGGAAGTTTTCTCAGCTTACGGTGATTACACGAAAATGGGACGTGCCCATGGATTCCGTTTAACAATAGAGTTTTAGCGGATATTGTGTGTGTGTGCGCGTGCGTGCGTGCGTCCGTGCGTCCACGTGTGTGTGTGTGTGTGTGTGTGTGTGCGTGTGTGCGTGCGTGTGCGTGTGCGTGCGTGCGTGTGTGTGTGTTTCTTTTTTTTAGAATGATATTGCTGGTGGCACCTCGCGCTGTTGCTTTGAATCACGTATTAATGCCCGTCTTCGAAGTCGTATCTGGCCCACAAAAGCGACCTGCTAAAATTTCTCATTATATAAACTGCCAAATTACTAACAGGAGAATCAATTGAAGCACAGCGTAGTTCGAAGTAAAAAAAGTTTCCGAGAAAAAAAAAAAAAAAAAAAACGTGTTTATCGGCCCGGATAAATAAACTATGCATCGCGGAATGCTCAAACTCCGTGACAATGTGAGGCTCGTGTTTGGGATAGAACTCGAAAGTTTGAGAAGATTACGTTGCCTGGATTAAAGAGAATTAAGAGAAAACGAAGTCGCTCTATGAACCGACGTCCACCTAAGCCTGATATAGTAAAAACAACAAATGATGTTGTGAACGCTCGTGGGATTTATATCGGTGAATAACACTTGTTAGCAAGAAAGAGAGTATTGTTTTCTTTCTTGTTGATAAGTTTGTTTTACTGAATTAGAGGCTACAAACGCCCACAATGTCTTTTTTTTTTTTACGAAGTTAGGTTTTGTTGGACGTCAGCTCATATAGAAAGTTCGTTTTCTCAATTATCTTTTGATCCAGATAATGTCACGTTCTCAAACATTCGAGTTCTACCCAACCACTAGCGTCACTTTCTGTCGGAGGTTGCGCATTCTGCGATGCGTAGTTGATTTACTCGGGCCGAAAAAAACTGTTCCCTTCTCTCGGGAATTCCCTGTAGTGTTGAGCGGCACGCTGTTTACCTAACTTGATTGAATGGCTTACAGGATTCCACCGTTCAACCGAGGTGCGTTCTAGAACATTAAAGGGGTACAGAAACAAAATGACGTGAGCGCGAGATCTCTGCCCCTCGTTTAAAAGTCGGCCAGCAAGAAGCGCAATGCGTATCGCGCTCGTGACGTCAATAGTTCATGCACGGTCAAGGGTACTGTAGTTGCGACCCTTGGTACTTGGTGATGTCAGCGCGTGACAATCTCGCCTCGTAGTAATATCCGAGGGCGAGAGCACGAGGTCGCTGCTTTGAATCGTTCTTCCGCAGAACGAGCGCTCGCGCTAGAAATGCAGGTCTCAAAGCCAGGAGTGCGGGTCAGTTCGTGCTGCAGTTTTAATTTATAAGCGAGCGCAGCATAACAAACTCGTTAGCGTTCTCCGCCAAGTCACATGCAGAACTAAGTAACTCCACGAGCGAGCCAAACTGCCGAGAAGTGGCGCTGCTTCTTAGGAGCTCATGACGTCGCGGCATTCCAATGGAGCTTCACGCCACCAGACGTAATTTTGAAATCTGTTCATTCTTTTGTTTCAATTAGTTTTCTTGACTTATGCGCCTGCAGCCCCGAAACCGCTAGTCTAGGCTAGTGTTTCTGGGCTGCCAGTACAACATATAGACTTTGTAAACATAGAAATAAAACAGCGCAAACAAACACAAGGACAAGTAGAAGGACACAGACACAGCGCTGACTCACGACTTACTTTCTTTCTCATCTTTTTAAAACATTTCAACATAAGAAAAAAAGAAATGAAAAATAAAAGAAGGAGAATCCAGCATGTAGCCGCAGCGTTCTTCCGCAGCATAAAGGCCGTCTGCTTTCATCGCTGTCACCATGTCAACGAACGCCGATTTTCCGAACACCATCTGCTAGCCAAAGTTCAATAGTTTTGTAATGAGCAGCCGGAGACTTGCCGCTCAGTGAACGCAGGCCGGGGGGGGGGGGGGGGTTAACAGGCTTTTCAGTGATATAAAACGACTTTTGTTTGGGCTAGTTGGTTCTTACTAGACATGATTAAAATAGCGCAAACTTGACAAGGACAACAAAAAAGGCACACGTACAACAGGACTGGCGCCAGTCCTGTTGTACGTGTGGCTCTTGATTCTTGCAGATGATGATGATACCGTGTCTCTAAAAGCTCATAAACAAAGAATACTACATGTACACGGGGCGAGACAAACAGTGGGAGGATTTCTGGAGCACAAACGAGCACGTACCACGTGACACTAAGCGTCGTACCGCGTTCCACGCGGCGGCGTGTGTATCCAGAACACCTCCGATTGGATACATTTCGTTTCTTGTGCATTAATAAGACAGGTAAGAAACGCCAGAAAGCCAAGGTGGAGTGGTGTAGAGGGAGAAAGAAGAAGACGCCGTTTCGAACGGCTGCGTTTTCATGTTCTCCGCCCAAGAAAACACATCGGCCTCTGGCCGAGGTAATCCGTCTACTACTGCAACTGCTACCGTTACTCCGATGAATGACTACCGAGTGCTGATGCCACGCCTGCCTACAGGTAACCTCGTTCTGAATTCAGTGTTCCTGCATGGAGATCTCGCCGCTCGACCCTACCGAGCTCCGGACTTTCGCGACGCTCTGAGTGGCGTCATTGACCGAAAGGACATCATCGCCATGGGACAATACCAAATGTCGCATGTCTGGATGGTTGTGTGTGCGACTTCCCTCGCGAAATCCAAGCTCGTCTCCTGCGAAGAGCTGAAAGTGAAAGGCAAAAAATGCCTCGTTGTTGACCCAGAGTCAAAAGAAGTGAAGCTCAGGCTTTTGTGGCTACCCCCCCCACATGGAAAACCGTAGAGTCGTCGAAGCACTGGAACCTTTCGGTACCGTGCGCTCTATCGTACGAGAAAAATGGAAATGCGAAGGAATGGAAGGAATGGACACTCTCAACAGAGAGGTGCAGCTGACGCTCCGAGACGACATAAGCGTGAGCAAGATCCCTCACCTACTGACTATCTACGGGTGCCAGAGCTTGCTACTGATCCCCGGTCGGCCTCCCCTGTGCCTGCGATGCAACCGCGTGGGCCACATCCGCCGTCAATGTCGGACTCCGAGGTGCACGAAGTGCCAAAGGTACGGACACAGCCTCGCTGACTGCGTCCTCACCTACGCCGACAGGCTGAAGATCGGGACAGCGGACGAGTCAGCCACAGAACACCTGATGGATGCAAGCGAGGTGGTTGAACCAAGTGGGGATATCCCCATGATGACTGAGCCTCCAGACCCTACACTTCAGCCACTCCCGCCAGAACAGCCAGAAGGAAGCCTCCCCTCTCCCGATGCGTGTACAGAACATCCCGCCAGCCCCCCGACCAACCCAAAAAGTACACTGAACATTTCTCAGACACCAGAGCACAGAGAGACTCTCACAGACGACCAACGGAAAGCAACCACCACCGAGGTTGAGGATGAAGGTAACTCAACACAAGAAACTGACGATGCAGCCGATCCCATACTCACAATTGAAGCCCTTACAAACGCGAAATTGAATGACGGCCCTTTAACTAGATCAAAACTGTCCGACAGACGACAAGCTGGAACGCGGCACAAGCCGTATTCGAAGCCACTTTCTGGCCCTAAGCTTGTCGAAGACACCCCAGTGAGCGATAACGCTCAACCATAAGCGATTGCATGTCCAGCGCCCCTCAGCTCCGTGTAGCTACCTTAAATGTGAGAGGTCTTAACTCTAAGCGAAAGCAGTGTCAGCTTCTTCAGCTCATGTCCGTACAACAGGTAGACGTGTTAGCTGTTCAAGAAACAAAATTATCCGGCGAGGAAGAAACCAAGATCGCTTTGAAACCTTTTCTGAATGATTTCGAAGTATGTGTCACCCACGCAACGGGCACCTCGGCTGGGTGTTTTTTGTTTCTAAAACAAGGAACGGGCCTGACTGCTAAAGCTCTCACCACCGATCGGGAGGGGCGCTTCATCGTGTGCGATCTTACTTATGGCAATGACGAATGGCGCATAATGTGTGTTTACGCTCCCAACGCTGTGAATGCACGAAATGACTTCTTTTTACTTATAGAACCATACTTTAGCACCGATAGAAAATTACTGCTACTTGGAGATTTCAACTGTGTGTTAAATTTTAATGATCGTTCCCAATTTACGGCCAGATTTGACCCTAGTGCAGCGTTACTACGGTCCCTTGTTAACGAAAACAACTTAGCTGACATTGGAGAACACAAAGGCAGCAGAGTTCATTACACACATTTTCAACGCTCCTCTCACGCACGACTGGATCGAATATACATTTCTGGAGAACTCCATGAGGCTATTTCAGATTACACAGTGAAACCTGTATTTTTCTCAGACCACTGTCTCGTCTCAGCTATCCCTGGTGAAAAGAAACGGCATTCAGTACGTCCTGAATGGCGCCTATGGAAACTAAACACAACTCTTCTAGATGACGAAATATTTACTGACCGTATCCCAGAAATCCTTTTACGAGTGCAACAGATACCCTCACTACACATATTTTGCAAATGGGACATGTTCAAACAAGACGTTAAAAGTTGGGCAATCGAACGCGCCAGTACTATCACGTTTGAAAAAAGGCGAGAACTAAAGACTCTCTTTAATATGCTGTCAACGCTTTATGAGCTTGAAAGTAAGAAACCCGGTGAATACACAGAAGAAATAAACATGACTAAAACACAGCTCCAGCGATACGATGCTGAGAAGCATCGAGGCGCAGTGATTCGATCGCGCTCACAAAAATTTCTACTCGGAGAGACGCCCGGACGGAGGTCCTTAGAGGATGAGCGAAAGTATGCTTTAACAAAAGAAATAGTTGAAATTGAACATAAAGATAGTACGAGAATAGATACACCAAATATTTCAGAAGCCTTTGTCGACTATTACACTTATCTTTTTGGGAAGAGTATTCCAATCGAAGAAAGTACAGATATAGAAGAGCTAGTTCGCCTCGTGCCCTCCTTATCAGACGAGGAAAAACAAATAGTCGATGGTTCTCTGACCTTGCAGGAAATTCAAAGTGTCATAAAAGCTCTTCCTTCAAACAAGACACCTGGACCTGATGGCTTAAGTGCTGAATTCTACAGGAAATTTTCTGATTTGTTAAGTCCATTACTACTTGATGTCCTTAAAGCTGCATATGAGCACCAAACACTACCACCAACCTTTTATCATGGCCACACTGTACTAATTCCCAAAACAGAAGACACATTAGCTTTAAGAAAGGTCGAAGCTTATAGACCCATATCACTTTGTAATGTGGATTATAAAATCTTCGCAAAAGTTTTAAACGAGCGCTTACACATCGTAATACATAATCTAATTGGAGAACATCAAACTTGTGGTATACGAGAACGAAACACTCAAACAAATATTCACGTAGCGAGATCTGTGATTGACTCTGTATCCGATGAGCAAGATCAAGTAGCTATAGTTCAACTTGACTTGTCCAAAGCTTTCGATAGAGTAAGCCATTCATTTTTATTCAAACTACTTTCTCACGCAAACGTAGGGACCATGCTTCTAGAGGGCATTCGGCTCTGTTATAAAAATAGCAGCACGAGGCTAATTGTAAACAACTCTCTTTCCGATTCCATCCATATTAAATCTTCAGTTAGGCAAGGTTGCCCATTATCCCCGCTTCTTTTTACTTTATACCTTGAGCCTCTATGCATGAGCATTATTACGAATCATAATATTCGTGGCTATACTCTTTGCTTCACTGAGGTAAAGTTACTGGCGTATGCTGATGACGTGGCCTTGTTCTGTTCGAATAAGGAAAGTGTGGAAAAAGCCCTCCATGTAACGGAAAAGTATTGCGAACTAACTGGAGCGAGGTTGAATGCCGAAAAATCTAATGGCTTCTGGATAGGGGAGTGGGCAACTATGCCAGGACGTTTTGCTGGGTTGTCGTGGAATTGTTGCCCATTCAAATATCTTGGCGTTCCACTAGATCAAACAAGATCCAATAATCTGTACTGGAATTCTGTTGTAACTGAGATCAAACGAAAATCATTGGCATGGAGGGCGCGAGATCTTTCCATCTTCGCAAAAGCAGCAGCGTGTAACATTTTTTTAATGTCTAAACTAATGTATGCCTTACAAGTATTACATTGTAGCCATTCAAAAGTACAAGCTTTCCACAGAATTTTTGCGACCTTCATCTGGAGCTCATCTTGGGAACGGATGAAGCGTGACAACTTATTCCTTTCGTTGGAAACTGGCGGCTTAGGTCTGGCACATTTATTCATTCGACAGCTCGTTTCGCGACTGTTTTTCTTTAGGAATTTATCCCATCCTTTTCTGCTTACCGTAGTTCAAAGAACACTAGCACATCACTTGCCCTTCATGATCATTTCAACAACAAATTCTACCCCAGGCAAACTCTGGGGATTTTGGAAGGAGATAGTCGATACCTTCATGTTTCTAAAAGTCCGCTTCTCGCTAGAATTCCTTTTTGAGGTATCGAGAAGAAGACTATCACAAGCCCTAATTGAAAGTGTCTTTCCTATTCCCCTATACAGAACACGGTTTAGCGATTGTGAAGGACGCGATGTTTTAAAACGAGTGAAACGAATGTGCGTATCTCCAAGTGCTAAAACATTTTTCTTTAAGTTGCACACATCAACACTTCCAGTAAAATGGTGGCTCCAAGAGCGTGGTTTTTTCGTACCGTGGTCGGTTAATTGTCGTTTATGCCACCGACCAGAAACCATAGAACATTGCTTTATCTACTGTACAGATGCAGTTTTCTTCTGGGATGTCCTTCAACGAACTCTTAAGAAGGACATAGACTTTACAGACCATAGTATTCGCTTTCTATACGTCCCCACCAAAACAAACATTCCTTATGATTTATTCATGCTGATAGGCCTACACAGCCTCTGGAGATGCCGGATGATTGACAGGAATGCAGACACACCACGAACCACTAAATCCATTTTTCTAGAAGAAATATCTAAAGTAAGAAGTGTTTATGAAGCTCACCAACCGGTGCCTGACTGGTTTCCCCTTTTTGATGCGTGCTTAAGACTTCTAGATTTTTAATATCTGGAAATGTTTGAGACTATTGCGTACCTGAAACGTTGTTTGCTAGTGTTTGTGAAGTCCCATGAGTGAAAATCTGCTCCAGGACTGCGGTTCAGAAAGACAACCACCTTAACTTTTCATCTCATTTCTATCACTGTGTGCATAGTCATCTTTTCACCTTATGCCCTTGTAACCTGAATTTTTAGCGCAATCTTCCATGTATTAAAGAAAAAAAAAAGTGGAGTGGTGTAGTGGTTAGCACACCCGACCGGACATTGGGAGGCCCAGAGTTCAAATCCTGGCTCCGCCAATTTTTGGCTTTCGGCGGGTTCCTGAAAACTTCAATTCTTTGATTCATTGGATTACGTACGGTTCATTCATCTGCACATATTCGTTTATATCCTTCTCGGAGACCACATACGATGGTGTGAAGTGCCCGTGTTGTATATTCAATAACGTGGCTCTTGATTCTTGCAGATGATGATGATACCGTGTCTCTAAAAGCTCATAAACAAAGAATACTACATGTACACGGGGCGAGACAAACAGTGGGAGGATTTCTGGAGCACAAACCGGCACGTACCACGTGGCACCAAGCGTCGTACCGCGTTCCACGCGGCGGCGTGTGTATCCAGAACACCTCCGATTGGATACATTTCGTTTCTTGTGCATTAATAAGACAGGTAGGAAACGCCAGAAAGCCAAGGAGTGGTGTAGTGGTTAGCACACCCAACCGGACATTGGGAGGCCCAGAGTTCAAATCCTGGCTCCGCCAATTTTTGGCTTTCGGCGGGTTCCTGAAAACTTCAATTCTTTGATTCATTGGATTACGTACGGTTCATTCATCTGCACATATTCGTTTATATCCTTCTCGGAGGCCACATACGATGGTGTGAAGTGCCCGTGTTGTATATATATATATATATATATATATATATATATATACACATAAGTGTAACTCACAGCTTTTTTAAACGAATCAGTAAAACTTAAAATACACTGTATATATATATATATATATATATATATATATATATATATATATATATATATATATATATATATATATATATATATATATATATATATATATACTCCCCTATATAGCCGCGTGTTTGTAAAAAGAAAAACTGCTTGAGAAGTTAGCGTGTTGCACAGAGGTGTCAGAGTGCCCGGTAGTCGCGGAAGGTCACTTATGTCGTATAGTCGCGGTGAATCACGCCCTGTGGAAACGGGTTCCTTCAAAATATCTTTAATATTTCCGTTTCCGATGTGTTTCCGGATTATATCTAAATTAACTATGAATAAGTGCCTTAGACGGCTTTCAAGTGCGAAAATATGTCGCGCGCTATGTCGTTTACACCTGTGGAGACCATCGAAAAGAGTTCTAGTGACATCAGCCGTCCAGATCCGTTTTTCGACAAAGAAAAAAAGCCAAATTCAAGCAGCAGATATATTTGTGTGCCTATAAATTGGTCCTAGTAGATTTTGTTTCAGTAAAAAGTCTCTCCGAGCATAAATACTTATGTGTGTATGCCTTTGAGAGCCTAACCCCCCTTCGTCTTTAATCCCGCACGACGATCAAACAACCAACATTTCTGGTCAAGATAACACAGGCAGATTTTTGAAGACCCGAGCAACTCTCAGCAGTATCTCTTTTTTTAAGTCTTTTTTCGTTGTTTGTTGTTGACGTTGAAGCGCCAAATAGGTCGAGAACAAGCTCTGCCTCGCACGTCTGCCAGCATGTGTTGACCGAACGCCCTCCTAGTGGAACTCGGAACTCATATTTTGCCGGTTCGCACCAGTTAGCACGTCTCTTTTCACGTATATTTATACACCAACTCAACTCTTCTACGTCACGCCGCGGTGGTGGCGCGCCGGACGCACTTCCGGTCTGTGGCGGTGGGCAGAAGTCGCCGTGCCAGACATGCATTCCTGTGTTCCCTTGGAAGAAACGAGACAAAAAACCTGCTTTCTCGTTAAAATGCTGCGACGGGGGTTGTACCAAGAGAGTCTGGAAAGGTTTGAAGATCAGTTTTCATGTGTTTTTGCCCCCTCCGTTCGTCCGAGAACGTGGATAGTAGCCGTGAAAAGGGCAAACCAGACGCTGTCGAACTACAATTGCGTGCGCGGGCAACACTTTGTGGTCGCCAGATGTATTTGCTTTGTTCCAACATAAACGAGAAAAAACCGCCAAGTTGTCCGAACCACCCACGGGTTCAGTGCGTCTTCAAATTCACACGGCCGCCTGAACGTTCAAACTTTCATCTGCTTTTTGTCGTCTGCTCGTTCAAACAAAAGCGGCCCGTAGACCAAACTTTGACCCGGTGATTGCAATAAGAAGTAATTGCAGACCTCAAAAGACTTAAGTAGGCTCGGTGTAAAAAGTAGATACAAGATGTTGATCATTGGTACCGGTGGTCATCACCGACTTGTTACGCTTGGTCTGTTCCCGCTTCCGATTTTCAGTATCGACGTCGATCATCGCCGCTACCTTCTACACTTTTGCAACACGAGCGACGTCGCTACCGAAAATAGCTGGAAGAATCTCATCATGGTTTTGGCGTCCATTCTGCGGCGTTCATGCGAATGAATCGCCGCACGTCAAATTATTTACGGAAAGTTTAGCGGCGTAAGGAGCCTTGATAATTTCGCTTAAGCGATTAAAGTGGTAAGACATTGCGATGAGGACGTAGAATCGACAATTCCAACGCGAAAAAGAGTAGGCAGACTCACACAGACGCCGACAACGTGACATTCGAGTGGTTTGTTGACGCGGGACGCGGTGCTTCTTGCCCGTACCCCATTACGCATGCGTTCGAACTGTCGTCTGCTCTTTCAAACTTGGCTGCTTTTCGTCGTCAGCTCGTCCAAACGACAGCGGCCCGGAAACCAAACGTTGACTCGGTAATTGCGATAAGAACTAAGTGCAGGCCTCAAAACACTTTTGAAGGTTGGTTGGGGTAAGTAGGCTAAGTGTAAACAGATACAAGAAGATGTTTATCATTATTGTTACCAGTGGCCATCACCGACTTGTAATGCCCGATTCTACTTGCTGTTTTCAGTATCGACGTCCACCATCTCAGCTACGGTCCGCGCTTTTGCAGTCCGAGCAACGTCGCGTCTGAAAACAGCGAGCAGAATCTCATCGTGGGAGTCAGGCTTTAGCGCCCATTCTGCGGCGTACACGTGGAATGAATCGGCGCACGTCACATTATTCACGCAAAGTTTTGCCTCGTTAGTTTTGCTGAAGCCGCTCAAATAGTCAGACATTGTTAGGAGGACGTAGCATCAACAATTCCAACGCGAAAAAGAGCACGGGGACTCCCACCGACGCCGACAACAACGCAATTCAATGGTTTGTTTATGGGCGACGGCGGGCTTCTTGCCCACCATCCACCGCGCATGCGCGGCGCCGGTGGCGTCCGCTAGGGGCGCTCCGGTTTGTTTGTAAACATGAGTTGGTGTATAGGTTTACCAGAACGAGGAGGGGGACCCTAAGCCAGTGCTTCCCAAACTCTAATACCGCTGCAATCCACAAAAAAAAAAAAGGTAAATAAAAAAGGCGCGATTCTTCCCCCCCCCCCCCTCTTTTTTTTTTTCCTCTCCCAGCTTTTCGAGATGCCGGAAGTTTTTTTTTATTTCGGTTAATGCACAGTAATGCACATACAAAATTACGCTGGAATTTTGCTTCACAGTTATTATAGTTAGACTGAATAAGCGAGCTAAGCTTGAAAACATCGCAAAAAAACAAAAAAAAAAAGAAAAGAAATGCATGCCAGCAGGAATGAATACTCCTAAAGGCTTAAATGTGCTTGTGTGTTAAAGCACAGTTTCATAAACGAGGGCGATGTTTGGAAACCACAACTGCCGGTTTCGGCTCGATAACGAGCTGCGACCTGTCCTCTGTTTTCATCAAAGCCACCGCATGAAAGCCAAATTCGTATTCCTTTTTTCCATGTTCCGGAGCTTGTCTTTGATCTCCCGCTAAATCTGCGCGCCCCACAGGTTGGTAAACACTTGCCTAAGCTACAAAATCACGAACGCAAGTTGCTTGACAGCTGCAGCGGCAGAGACGAATAGATCAGTACTAAAAGAGCGATGAAGTTTGTTTACAGCTCGTGATTCTGCGTTTACTTATTATGGAAACGTTAAATGAACTGAAAGAGACCAAACACAGGAACACGAGACGCTGCGCTATTAAGTATGGATTATGAAGCAAGTAGGTTTTTATTGAAAGAAAAAAATATTTGGGACCATTTATTTCGAAGATTCACATGTAGTGTATATTTTGTTTTTACATGAAATTGTTACGACAGTGTTTGGGGCGCAAAGTAAAAGAATAGTTTGGCACGCTGATTAAATTCGTCCTACTCTAACGTAAACTATTGCCAACGTTACTAAACCACTCAGTTGGGAAACTGCCATAGAGACTGCTCTGAAAAAGTGTCCCCGATCTGTCCTCGAGCACCGAGCTAATGGCGAACACAACGCCGCCATTTCTCCTGCAGTGGCCACTGGAGGAACTGCATGTGACGTCTATTTTGGCTTTAATCGGCCATTTTGGCGCCGAAACAGATACAGCGGAAGAGTTTACAGGGGTGCTACCCCCGTCTCCCCAGCGGACGCGCCGCGTATTACTACCGACGTTAAAATGCACCTAGGTCGGGACGCGCTACCTGAAAGCACCACTGAGGCATGGTTGTATAAAAACGATATTAATTGTGCCGCAAAAACTTGCAAACTAAAATTTTGAAAACATCACGCGCCCTTCATCTTGTACTAAACTCCAATAAATTTCATACAAAAAGAGTCTTTTCCCTTTGCTTTTACGCAAAAACATGCTTTCTAAAAGCTCAAGTTGACCACAGTACAGAGAAATGATAAAGAGTGGCGCTGTTGTCGTATTTAGCTCGGTCTCGGTGGACGCTAGCGGCCCAGGTTTCGACGGCGAGTTTCCCAACTGAGCGTTTTAGTAACGTTGACTATAGCTAAGCCTGCAGCTAGAGGACGCCCTAAATCTTCCGTCCTGAGACGGAAACCCCTACAATAAGCCAGCCAGGCAAATTGAATAAAGGCCTTCCACGGGTAACGTGCTCACAAAAAGTGTTGTTTCTCTGCAGTCAGGAAATACCGGTAATAGTTTGGTTCACTCAAAAATCAACAAAATATGCTTTCCAATTCGCACAAAGTTAAGACCATCGGCTATCACTGAGCGAAGATTTTATGTTTGGGGGCGATCGAAGCGCCAGAAACAGTTTGAGCTTTCTAGGGAACATAACAACATATTCAAGCTTCGATTCAACAAGCTTTATATGGGAGGAAAATAATTTCTTTATAACTGTAAGTGATAGTGCTAAAAATGTTCCATAACGGTAAAAAAAAAAACAAAAAAAAAACTTGTCAAGCTTCACAATATTTAACTTCTGCACCTTGTTTCTATCTCTGTAAACTAAGGAAGTGTGAGAAAAAAAAGGATGCGCTTGCCGATATTATTGTTGTGACTAAACATGACATCATTCTAGCCACTTAGCTTAGATGGCACCATTTACGGTGCAGAAACCTTTCTCTCTGATTTCAGTATATGTCGTCTTCGTTCTTGTCGATCAACAAATTAAGATTATAGCTTGGCCGTTCAATGGTCTTCAGTACGAAGCTGTTTGGTGCAAGATACAACTGCCAAATTCAATGCAGCTATAGCGAATGATCATTTTATAGGCCCCCTAACTGTAGAGACACTAAGCCGCCAGACGCACTGTCGAGTGCTATGACGGTGTTGCATCTCATCACGCCGTAGGGGGCGGTGACTTTAATCTTCCTGAAATTTACTGGATAAATACGCTATTAACATCATGCTGCAAATCTAGCGTTGATTCAATTCTCGAGGCATTAATAGACCCTTTCACGAATTCAGTGTCATCTAGTGGCCCAGCACGTCCACAACGTACTTGGGGAGGAGTGGTAAAGCTATATTGGAGCGCCGGACTAGGCGTGTTAAAATAAATATTTTTTCTCTCTCTCTCTCTCTCAAGTATCAGTCTAAATGTATGTATGCTAATGGCGGTTAAAATATAGCACCTAGTCAATGGCAGACGTACGAAAGTTATGGTGTTCTACGCTGTGCTGTTATTTCTCTATTTGTTTCAGTTTAGATGATGTCAAGAAACTACTACTCTGTGCGAAGTGCTTAGTTCAATAAAACTCTTGGTAAAATTCTCGACATTTTATCGTCATGAGCTGTCTGGGACGTGCCGAGGTCGAACATTCATATTATTTTCATGACTTCGTGTAAAGCGTAGCACATAGAAGCTTGTAAGATTCGCCATGGTGACATCGAACAAATAGAGAAATAAAGTCAGCGATGTTGAGGCCCGCATTCACATTAGCATGTAAAGACACAGTTAGATGATGATAGTTTAGCGACGTGGCGAGATTGAATTTTGGAAAGCGTCTATTTGCGACAACTAACTTTATTAATTTGTGAACTTTTCCATGAGATGAGGTGGTTCATGTGAAACTACTCTAGACTTGGTACATAGTAACTTCCCTATGCTCGTTCGGTTAGTTACAACTATTCCAGGAAATAGTATTCATGAGGTATAGTTGTTGGTAGGTAACATACTTTGCGAACATAAGCGTTAATAAACCGCGTTCAGAGAAATATATGTTTTTGAACGTCGATTACCCCTATGAGGTATTTCAGATTTCCAATATTCTTTCCTGGATGAGTTTGAGGAATGTTCGGCCGTTTGATGCTTTAACCTCGTGTACCAGGGAAAAAACGCCAGCCGGCCGATGGCCAAGAAACAAGCTTTTCGTGCAAGGCTCGTTAAATATATGGCTTCGGAAAGAAATTAGCGATCTGCGTTAATTTTCTATTTCGAACTCTCGTTCACGTTCCGCCCATTAAAAAGCTTGATGAAAGAGCCAGAGTGCGCACCTGATCTCGCCACACCACCGTCTCCTTCCGCACGACAAAGTTCGCCTGCTGTATTCACCGAATGTCAATAGACGCGCACGCGAACGCTTTTCAAGTGTGATTTTTGTACCGTCTAAAATTATAACCGGAGAGTGCAGAATGAATAAACCCTCGGTTAATGAAGAGTTACGTTCTCTTGTCAACAGGAAGCGTCGACTGTATCTAAGATATTGTAAAACACGCTATGATGACGCACGCAATATTGTTATTTTCGTAAAAAAAAAAAAGAAACAAAAAAGTGGTGTTTTACGTGCCAAAGCAGCCTACTGTCCCAGAGAGGCAAAATACAGATTTTCTCTTGAAGGAACCTTGTGCTTTCTGCTTTTCGTTAGCTCAGCGTTTCGAAATTTTTTATCTTTCATTTGCATACGACTATTTTAGGCCCTGACCACGTGTTGAAAGAAGATTGAAAACACCACCACATTAACGTGCTGGCAGTTTTCATTAGAACGAGAGCGAGCACACCGTTCTTGCCCTGTCGCATGATTCACTATAGCTCAAAAGGCATAGATAAAAAAAAAATTTAAAAACTCTTCTTACGCCAGTTTTTGTTCTCCTGGCGGTTTTAAAGAGCAGCTCTTAGGCGCCCGTTTTCGGGTTGAGCGGCGTCGTCGTCGGCGTCGCCGTCGACGTCGGCGTGACCGCGTGCGTTGCATTATAGGACGTACAGTTTTCTCACTAAATTTAGTGGGGAAACTTCTGAGCGAGAGTTCGTGCAGCCGAGGTGCGTTCTTGAGCAAGGAGCCCGCACTTGAAGACTAGTAGTATAGTATTACCATTTTGCCATTGCGGTTGATTTACGTGAAAAAAGGCCGAAAAGCAAATATTTAGACGAAACAATACTCCGTCCAATAGAAAACATAATATTGCAAAAGGCGTGCACACGTTGTATGAGCAGAACTCCGTTTCGAGCGGAAATGAATCGACGATATAAAACTCTTACTTATGGCGCAAGTGGCGCTCGATGAATGGCAACGGGAGCCTCAGCCGCGAAATGCTTGCGGGCCGCATCCCAGAGAGTCGCGGGCAGCATGCGGCCCGCGGGCCGCGTGTTTCAAACCCCTGTTCTAGGATGAAAAAAAAGAAAAAATAATAATAATACACGAAAGTCCGCAAAAAAAGAAAAAAAAGAAAAACGAAATTACATTGTCTCGTCAGTTAAACCGTCCGCCGTCCGGTTTCGAAGGATTTGATGCGCTCGCGTTTCGCAACAGCCTTCCACGTTCACTTACCTCTGACATCGAAGGGAGCAGATGATACCGAAAGTACGTCGTTTACGCGTTCGAATTTGTAGCTCACTCCAAGCTTGAACTTTCTTTCATTGTACACCGCTTCTGCATTTGGGATTTGTTGTTTCGAGCGGGAACAGCTGCCGGCGAGACACGATATCACATGACCAAACATCGCTCGTACACGAGGTTCGTGCTGAATCCTTATTCACTCTACTTTGAATCGTCATCAAGCTTCACACTTTATCTGGCACCTTGTGAATCGCGTCCGGCTCGTTAGGCCTACGAAGCTTCTCAGGGTAGCACCGTAGCGCGTAGAGCCGTCAACGTATCGCCACCGGACGGCTGTGTCGCCACCGGACATTAAGCTGTTTTCGCCCGATCGAATTAAAATATGATGCGCTAATCTTTCGTGGCAACTACTGGTCTTTTGACCAGATAAGAATGCGATCTACATCAGCTTGTAGCTCTTTACCGAACGGCAATCGCAATAACGATGAGAAACTTTCTTAAAATACAGCCGATTAGCCTTGAAACGTCGCCGGTCGTGAAGCGGACACACACGCGAAAGCGGCTGCTAATGTGTTTGAGCTACAGCGTCAGAAAACGCGGTGGCGGTTGAGCGAACTAGAGAAAGTACTAAATAATCAAAAGCAAATGCGGCGCGCTCGCGATGCCTCGGGTGACCTGGTCGCCCGTATAAAGCCGGTCGTGGACCAAACGCTGACTGTATAAAAATCAAGTGCCACGTGCGCTCCGTGATGATTCTTTCTTCGATTGGAGTGCAGAAAAAGCTACGGTCGCAATGTCACAACTTTGAAAGGTGGTGATCTTGTTTGGTAGCACGTGCAGCGAAAACAACAACCGAAGCTACGAGCTCGGACTCGCTGTCCTCACTTCGGTTCACGGTATTTCGCGCCAGGTCCGGGGACTTAACCGCGGACCTCTGTATTTGTCCGTAATGACGTCAAGGTCGATGTGATGCAAACATTTCTATGGTCCGCAGACCTCGTTCCCTTAATTTGACCGCCGTGTGAATACATCTTTAGCAGTCGTACTGCAGTGACCGAGTTGCCCATCTACCACGGAGAAATAGGTGCCGGCGCATTCGCCGATAGGCTGAATTGACGCTGTCTAAACATCTGAAACGCTCCATTCGATCTGACTGAGCGTAGACTCTCTGTGAGTGTGGGAGCGGCCAACCATCGCGAGTGAGCGTGCGAAATTCATCTGCGGGTGCTGATGCCACTTCCTCTGGTGAGATGGGGAATGGAGTGTCCCGAAGTGGCGTTTACTCGAGCAATTCAGCACCTCCTAGATGGGAAGGCCGTAGTGCTGAATTTGTGGTGTCACCTAAAGAAGGCCAACGTGGGACACAGATTGGATACGACTGCAGCGTCAGCGTCTGGATGGAACTCGTCATCAATCAAAGAGAACACAAATCTTAGCCGAACGCAGACGTAGCACTGGCGTCAAATGTATATCCCGCTTTAGCATCCTTCAGGTGACGCAGAGAATCCAGCCCTACTGCCTTGCTGTCTAGAAGGTGTAGAGCAATCTCCGAGGGCAATGGATTACCCTTAGGAATTGCTTCAAGGAGTGAGCAGTACTGCTGTTTAAATCGTCATTAGAAAGAACGGTACAATGAAGCCCGGAGGCTATGCAACGTAATCAGTACACCAAAGACTGGCGTAGAAGTCCCCATCACCACTCCCGGAATTTATGCTGAGACACGTTTGCTTCGTCACAACCGGTAGACCGGTAGGATCATCATCCGATAGGATCATGCCTGTGCTTCTACGAGGTTACACGAAATATCCAAACTCAAGACGCCGAACTTCGCCAATTGTGGGGCATTCAAAGATACATGTTACGTTATCTTCGTCTGCTCTTCAATCAATAAAGCTCGAAACTCTCTCCTCAACACTTTGCAACGGCTATAGAATACCCACGACGCACGAGAACGATATCCTATCTCTATCTGGGGGACGGCGAAGTGTGGAATTTGCCTTCCGCAGGAGTTTGAACAAACGACGGGCTTCACGACGCACTTTTAGCTATCAAAATAGCAGCACTTCTAAATTCTGCCATTAATATATTTCCATCCACTACGCCGCCTGTATACAGTGCCTTAAGTTCAACCCAAATAATCATAGGAATTATATCCTAGCAAGCGTATAATATTAAGCATCAAAACTTTAGGCCTCCCCCATACCACTTCTTTTTTTCCCCATCACTTTTTCCTGGCCTACGCCAGTCTCATCCCAGCATATGGAGATTAATAATACGCGTAGGCATACCCTCGTTCCCGTTGTTATGACAACATAACACATCCTCAGAAATAAAAACGAAACCTATTTTTGTCCGTTCGTGTATAAGCAACATAGAGACCGCAAAGTCGGCGGTCGTAACAACGCGACGCCTGAAAATAAAATAATAAAAACTACTGCCGCCACAATATCTAAGGCAATACATATTTCTGTCTCTTTTAGGCAGAAAAATCTAGAAATTTAATATATGGCGTTCCAACGCTCAGTGCTTTCATCTGTGTCTGCTCTGCTACGCTCCTGCTGTGCGGCATTTAGTGTTCTTCTGCAAAAGAAACTTTCATCAAAAATAAACGAAATACGTAACTAACTTGATCTAAATGCATTAGAAGACATCCAGGATACGGTACATTCGTCATAGGGCGATTTGTCACAGGACGATTGGTAATAGGCCCGTTTGTCACAGCAGAACATTGGTTATAGGATGATTCGTCATGGGGGCAACCCGTCGCACAATGTTTGGTCCTCCCAAAAATGTGAAGCACATTCTAAGAAATGCCTGCGAGTGTCCTTACCCGCAAAACACTCGAAGAGCCAATCTCTGCGATCTAGGAAATCAGCTCAGCAAATGGTAAGGCGGAACATCCGTTTAGACCTAAAAATGAAGTCTGCGCTGTGGCATTGCGCAATGCAAAGATCGCAGAGATTGGCTCTTTGAGTGTTTTTCGGGTAAGTAGACGCGCAGCCATATCTTAGAGTGCAAGTATTGTCTTCCGAACGGGGAAAGTTCACTCTAAGATATGCCTGAGCGTCTACTTACCCGCCAAACACTCGAAGAGCCAATCTCTGCGATTAACCAGATCAGCTCAGCGAATGATGTGGCGAAACCTATTTTTAGACCTCATAATAAAGTCTGCGCTGTGGCATTACGCAATGCAAAGCGTCATGCTTGCATTGCGTAATGCCCCAGAGCAGACTTCACTTTGAGGTCTAAACAGATGTTCCGCCTCATCGTTCGCTCAGTTGATTTCGTATACATCGCAGAGATCGCCTCTTTGAGTGTTTGGCGGGTAAGTAGACGCGCAGGTGTCTCTTAGAGTGTTGCGGTAACTTGAGAACGACTATTGTCGAACTCGGCCGTCATTCCCAAAAATAGAGACGATCGCGACGGAAAGAGGTGGGACGATGCTGCTTCACGACGGGTTTCCGTGTAAGTACCTCAGGGGCAAAGCACCGTAGTGTTAAAGTTGCCGTAAAAGATTTTGATATAAAGCTGAATTAACAACTGATTCGTTTGTCAGTTTGGTTATTACACTTTCAAGTAACCGTAGCCCCAAGAAGGACCCAACCGCGATCGGCATACTGAGGAATCTTCTAAACAGCAGGTCTGCGTCAAAATATTTTCTACTATTGACAAACTTTGCGTTTGAAATCACTTGTTTATCTTACAATGGAAAACCGTAAAACTCCACCTAACTTTTTATGGAGCACTCCTTTCGTCGTTAGCGATGTCACCGAGCTTGAAATGCCCGCTTGATCGCCACTTCGACCTCGATGAAATGAAGATCTCACGCTTGCAAGCGTGTTGAAAAGAAAATAGACACGTTGACAATAACAAGCAGATGCACTTCATTTCTGGAGAGTAGGATAGCACCCGCCGCGTTGACAGCCTAGTGCAGTGGTCCGAAACACTGTTTTGATGTCTTGTACCTCCTATAACAAACTAGAAAAGTTTCTTTCACAAGTATTACCTATTCTAAGTATATTTGTGAATAGACACCAATTCTAGCAGTCTGACACTAACGTCACCGGGTATTTATGCATCGCATCATGCTCGAACGATTATACACATTCTCCAGCAGTGTATAAATTTGCATGCATATTGGTCTTTATTAAAGAGAAGCTGAAGAGGTTCTTGAAAAAAAAAAACGAGTTAAAGGTGAATTATGGCGTATTTTTATCCCGTGAATCTGAATATGACGTTCGGTGTCTCCGAAGATGTAACTAAACGGGAGAAAACACGAAAAACATCCGACCAGTCGTTACGCCCTACTATACTTCGTCTCATCCTACGATGTACTAAAGGCCAAAGCCACGGGCCGCCAAGTCCAATCAAGTTCCACGCTAAACTATGACACGCTTAGCATTGGTTAGGTTTGGACGAATAATGCTCCTAATCCAAAAACGCTGCGTCATTTTTATAGCTTCGACACTGTGAAGAGCCAGTAAGCCGTGGCTTTCTTTGCAATGTGAAATTGTTGAGTCACTCATTTCTCGATCCGAACCACTGTCGGCCCATTCCCATCAGTGATCCGAGACATGGGCACCGATACGTGCTTCGAAGCGAAATACCACACAATGTCTAAGTGGCTCGTGATTGGATCTGACGGTTCATAGCTTCTGCCTTTAGTCCATCGTAGGGTAAGACGAAGTATAGGATCTCTCAGCGCGTGTCGCACATGTGGGCAGCTTGTGCAATTGCATTCGTGATATCTTTTTCCGATGTCAGGTAAAAGCATACTTTATGCGACCCGGTTTTTCTCTAAGGGTAATATGACGCCATGCTCCGGGAAGGAGCGTGACGTCATATTAGCCGTACTTTGAAAATGATTTTCTGCCGCCGCCATACATCAAATAGAAAAATTCTCTCGGCATTCGTGATCCAGGAGGCCAAACGAAGACTATTGAAGTGTTGTTTTTTCAAATACAGCACCACTTCAGTTTCTCTTTAAAGCGTATTGCCCGTTCTATTGTTCTAACTGCACAGTCGTCAGGGAGCATAGTCGGTTATTAAATTTCAATTTGGAAATTATTATTCCCTTCCCTGAACTTTCAATGTGACCAACTCTCCAATGGACGAGTCGCCCTATGACGAATCTTCCTATGTGACGAATCGTCCTCATCCCAAGACATTCATAGACCCTTGAAGTTATCCTTTCTCCAGCACAACGTTAATTTGTTTTCCTGAGCTTGTAACAGCAGGCGAACAAAGGCTTGTCGCCGTCCTTTAAGGTTAATCGCAGGGAGCAAGAACTTTAGCAGTAGGTAGTCACTGTAGCATGAAAACAAAACGTGCGAAAGTTCGTGGTCGTTCTAAGATGTTCTTCAGACCCCGACGACAGCCTGAAAGCAAGTGAACTTGAATGAAAACAAAGGAAGATATAAAATTGAAGGAAAAAAATAAAGACGTGCTGACTGCGAGAACGCGTGGCAAGCAAATAATGTCATCGATACGGGACGAGTGACTGTGTTGGAGGCAGAATACCAGTCCTGTCAGATTGATTGACATCTTGAAGAAGAAAGACCCACACGGCCAGTATGTTTTGTTTTGTTTTTTCTAGCGGTGCGACGACTTTTTTATGACCGTCTAAACGAGACTTTCTGGTTAGATATAAATGTAAACAAGGAGGCAGGAAGAGAGAGATGGGCCGGCTAGTGAACGCTAACCTCGCAAAAGCCTAAAAGCAGCGCAAAAAAAGAAGGAAAAAAATGTTGTCTGCTTGTCCTCTTTTTTTTCGTTCCTTGTCTCGACTTTTTTTTTTTTTTTTTTTTTTTTGACGAAAACAAGGGTGTTTTGTGAATGTGCTTTCCCCATTTCCGTTTCTTCCTCGGTCACCGTAACGTTGAGATTTCGACTGCCGAGAGCCAAGGTTGCGTACTGTTTTTGTGCTAAAGGCTTTCTTTTTTTTTTTTTTGCTTTTAAAAAAGGTTTAGAATTCGACTTCTTTTTGACATTGCCCAATTATGTTCGTAGCAACAACAAAAACAAAAAAACAGTTCCCGCTGGTAGCGGGGTGTTATCTACTTTCTCAAAAATATATAGTCAGGCAAATCAGATGCGCATATGCAGGGACTTTTTTTTTCTTAGATGCCCGTGATGAACCTGTCAAAAAAAAAAAAAAGAATAACTAAACCATATTTGTCAGATGAAAAAATATGCAGGCGAGGTGGTTAAAAAACGTCATAATCTAAACCCTGAGACACGGAGAAATAAAACAACGGACAAGACGACAAAGTGTTTTAGCAATAAATGAGAATAAAATAAAGACATTTGAAATTAAGAAAAAATTCCTTCGGCCTAGCTTTATCGACTGCGGTGGACGGTGAACGTCTTAGTAATTACATTACTATGAGAGAGAATTAAACACCAAATATCAACTTTCTTTTTTTTTTTTGCATTTTTTAGTTAGAGATTTGTTGGCAATCACCAAAATATGCCATAGCTGTTAGAAATCAGGCAACTCCGTGGTATTCTTGAAAAAATTTAAGCTGTGAGGAGACAAATTTCCAAACAAGGCGCAAAAGCAGCGGCTGAAGTGTTTCACCCGCAGGCGCGGAAAACCATGTCATCGCAACCCGATCTGATAGCTTTGCGTTATCGAGGGTCCTGTGATCGTAGGTGAGGTCTGTCACACTTTCGTGTTTTCTCAAAAGCTTTCGGGGCATGATTTTTTCCTTTTAGTTTAGTTATGACGGATTGTAGAAGACAGCCTAACTTCGCCAATAAAGAGCGCGGAAAAGAAGTTAGTTTTTGGACTTCTAACAACTACTGTGGCATATTTGGACGACGGGCAACAACAATCTTTTAATTGGAATGTGCCAGATAAGGTGAATATCTAAAATGTTAATTACTTAATTTTAGGTAATTACATTGCCGATTCTCACTTCTTATTCGTACAGTGATGTCCACCGCGGTCGACAACTTTATCTCGAAGGCGTCATTTTTTTTTTTTTTTACTATAAGTTGTTTTTTTATTATGTTCAGTCGTTGGGGAAACACCTTGTATATTAATAATTTCTTCCTTAAAGGTGCCCTGAGGAGGTTTCTGCGATTGCCTAAATACGGCGATAACTCGAATCCCGGAGAAAAGCTCACTAAAGGAAAGTTCACCGGAGAAAAGCTCACCCGCTTTTGTGTTGGTTCGGAGAAAAGCTCACCAGTCTTTTGACAGACCCGGAGAAAAGCTCACTACGAATTAAATTATTATGTAAAGTGTTCGTTGTCATTTAATCGCAGTAGTGCTGCCAAGATTTTACGCTTCTGTCTCGCAGACGGTACACCGTGCAACAGCGCTAACGCGAAGCGATATTACGCATGTTTTTTCTTCTTTGTTTGTGTTGCGGATATTATTCGCTGAGGGGGCAGAAAAAAGAAGAAAAGGCATGGTGCGCGACAGTGTCTCTGCCCCCCCCCGAATTCAGTTCAACAGCTTAAAAATAGTACATACAAAATATAGATATAAAAAAGATACATAAAAAAAAAACAATACGACACTTACCTCGTCACGCTGCAGCAGCATCAATAATTTTGAATACATATTAGAATATATATACCTTACTTAAAGAAAGGGTTGATCAGCGTCAAACATTTATCGCGTAAGTTAAAGGAGCGATGCAACAATTTTTGTACTGTGCACAAATACCGCTTAAAACGGATCCCTAACGTTAATGACCTATGAAACACGCGTTCGTTTTTCACCCCACGCAATAGAAGTCCCAGAAAAAAATTTAAGAAAAACGAGCAGCGTTCACCCCCTCAACTCGCAGCCAGAACAAGCGGCCACGTGATCTGGAGCCGATTATATGCCGCCAGTGTTGATCATAGCCACGCGCTGGGGTTGCCAAAGCGCAGGACACGCGCTGAGTTCCAGACATTGTTATGGCTCGGCTGTTGTCGTGGTGGCAGCGATTGGACACGGGTCACTACCCGAATGCTTCTTGAGCTAGCAATTATCACGAGCCCAAGTCGAGTGCCCACGCAATGCTCGGGTCCAATCTATGAACCGCATTCAAATATCGTCACTTGGGTGTACTGCGATCCCCGAGTTACGTCATTAAATTTTGCAAAGGAGAGATTGAATGAAAATGATCGCTTTTGTCCTTGAAATTACACCGCAACAAAGGAGTTTCTTGGCCAATGGCGTTGCGTGTGAGTATCCTTGAGTCCCAGGTGTGCCAGTAAGCTCGTGTAGAGAAAAAAACATTCCAATTGAATATCGTTGCACAGCTCCTTTAATGCCCCGAATGAGCAATTTTCACCGCGCTAGTAGTTTTAATAGCAGCCAGTAAAATGTAAAAAAAAAAGAAGGTTCATCGTTCGTTTATGTAGACAGTGTCACGCAGTGTACACATTTCACATCAAATCGCTATGTTGTGAGCAAAATAGAAAAAAAAAATTAAACAAGTAAGATTTTTTTTAAAACTCTAGGTCAGATTTATATGATTTAAATCAAACTAGTATCACTGATGCTAGAAAATATTGATGATTTATCACCATGTGCATTTTTAAATACGGCAGGTCGTTTTATAAATTCTTCCAATTAGTGAAAAAATGCCGAAAAAAGAATTATTGCCATTTTAACAACTTTTTATTCATGAAAACCCCGCCCTACTAGAACAAACACAGCTTAGTTTTATGTAAACAAAAAGGTAGTATTGGCTTTTTTTTTTTTTAGCAATCGGATTTTCTAGCAAGACGACATTACTTTCTTAGTTTTTGTCGCAATCGTTTGTGTTCTAATTTCATTGCAAAAAGAGGTGACGTAACGAACAAAGTTGGAGGTAGAAATCAAGCTCAGCGCATCGATTTGCTCCGAACACCACTGCTTTTTGGTCGTGTTAAGACCGATATAAATTTTTCTTGCGATAATTCTTTTATTTTTATAAAGGACATATGGCCATATAAAAGCATCAAATTATTTTTAACAAATCTAAAAAAAAGCATATTTTGGGATTAATTTTGCGGGCAAGGTTTGATTTACATTATTCTAGAAAATTCGGTCTGATTTAAATCACCGATCCACTTCATGTCAATCCATTTTATGTGAGTGTCACCATATTTATTCTGACGTAACCGGGAGAAAAAAAATGCTATCTTTTTTTTTAATTTTCCGTTGAATAAGGTAGGAATTGAAACCACTGCTTCTAAACCAAATGGTGAAAAGTTGAGATTTGGCGATGCGTTATAGGTATACTACATAAATGGTAATTTCATAAATTAACATCCAGAAACTACTCAAGCTGTAGCCCTCTACACTGGTTATATCCCCTTCCCTTTTTCACCCTTAGTTTTTTTTTTTTTTTTTAATTACACTTTTTTATATCATTTATTTTATTTCTGTCGGGCAACGCCTGAAGTGTAACAAGATGTAGCAAGCTGTAACAACGGACGCATTGGTGTTCTGCAATGCAACTTAATTTTTTTCTTTTTTTTTGTACTTTGTGACTCTTACTTTTGTGCGTGCAAATAAATTTGCGAAACCGAAACAAACATTTAGGTTACTTCCCTTTTTCGCCTCTGGAAAAAGAAGGGACGGCGAGGACCACTGTCGGTATCGGTAAGATTTAGTGACCGCTCCGCGCGGTTCCCGTGGTCGGTTATACTTAGAGTGTCTGACAGTGGGCGAAGGAAGCCTGGAAGAAATGGACGGCTACGCCGCGCTTGCAGACGAGTTTGAGCTCCCGTTCAGCGACCTAAAGCCGACTGAACGGGAGATGGTGCTCAGGACGCAGACCTCTAGATTGGCGCTTTACGAGGGCGCCCAAGACCTGCCACCGACTTCTCGGTCGCCGCCTCAGGGCGACTCTCCGTCCTACTCGCCGCCGCATCGTCTTTACGGGAACACAATGCGCAGTCTACTACAGCACATAAACGCGGCATGATTGAAGAGACGCCAGTTCGCAAAGCGAAATAAGAGTCAAAACGCAGGCGAACTTGTGAACAGTCATAATTAAGAAAGAAAACCTTGAGACAAGGAAAGAAGAAGTGACAAACACACCACCGCCTCAAAACCAGCACAGCATACAGCTTTCATTTACTTCCACAAGTCTTCTTCTTTGCCATCCTACACGCTATATTCGCTATGGAACCTATTCTTATACACGCTCTACACGCTATGAAACCTATTAATTCCGAACTACAACTTTTAAAAAATTATCCAACGTTCAAATTACTTTTTTTTTATGACACCTCACCACCGAATTTGATACCAATAGCGCGTCATTCGTTTGAACCGTTTGATCCAATCGCCTGACGCTCGGTGTCGTCACGCTTCAACGGTGCACTTTTGTTCACGTTTCTGCCGCCGTCTCGGAGGGGGGGGGGGGGGGGGGGGGGGGGGGGTCGTAGGCATCGTTCTTGGCGCAAATATTACCAAAACTGTCTAATTGGTTGGCTGGAGCTTGTTCAGCAGTGTCTGAGACGTGCCCGACGCTCATTTCAATCATCAAATAAAATTTCGAAATTGCCTTCATGGTCCTTTTAAGCTGAGAGTAGAACCCCCGCCTTCAGCGCGAGCTCGCTTGCTTCCGCTATGCTAATTGGTTGTGCATGCAAGCTTATTTTAACTATACTCTATTTCACCTTAGGGTGCCTTCATGTGCGCTTTGCTTAGGGTGGAGACATCTGGCCATTTTGTTCCGACTTTTGCATTTATTTTTTGTTCAGAAGCGCGTGAAAGAGCGTGCCCCTGCACGCGTCTGTGGCGCTGAATGTGCTATGGCGACATTTTGTTTTACTCGATTTCTTTGTATTTTCCCCGTGAGCGCGTGCTGTCGGCATCGGGTACTACAAAGGGTGGCATCACTCTTAAAAGAAAGTCATTGAGGCACCCTATTTCACCTTATGGTGTACCGCAGCAAAGGCTGCAAGCGCGAGCTCCTATATCTAGGGCACATCTCGGCCGCACAAGCTCTCGTGCATTAAGGGCAGCAGGCAACGCTGTGAGCTCGCGCTTCTAGCCTTCGCTGAAGTACAACATACACTCTAAAAAAAGTCAGTGCGTCTACTTTCACGCACAACACTCGGAGAGCCAATCAGCGCAACTTACGGAGGCAGCTCAGCGAATGACGATGCCGAAACATATGTTTAGACCAGAGAACGCAGTCCGAGTTGTGACATTAAGCAATGCAAAACGTCACGCTTGCATTGCTTAATGTCACAACTCAGTCTGCGTTTTTTGGTCTAAACAGATGTTTCCGCATCGTCATCCGCTGAGCTGACTCCGTAAGTTGCGCTGATTGGCTCTCCGAGTGTTGTGCGTGAAAGTAGACGCACGGACTTTTTTTAGAGTGCAAAACTCGCGCTGAGGGCGGAGCTTCCACTCTCAGCTTAAGGTTCAACGGAGTAGAGTGAAGTGCCGAATGAACTTATGCGCGTAATGCATTCCAGCATACTTCGCTGAGTGAACGTATTTCACCGGTGTGAACGCTGGATTTTTAGATTCGTATGCGTGTTTTTCTCTCCATCCATCAAAAGGTTGGTGAGCTTTTCTCCGCATCGGACAGTTTTGCGGTGAGCTTTCTTCCGGGCAGCTTTTTTCCGGTGAGCTTTCCTCCGCCACTCGATAACTCGTTCTGTGGACTCTAAGCATCCTAGAAATCCAGAAATCAGAACGATGCCTGACCAATTTCGCTATTAAAAATGGAATCAAAGGTCAAACACGCCGAGTCCATCTCCGGCGATGGGAGGAGCATTGTTCCGGCAGCCAGGACGGCACGTGACCAACGAAAACGCGACATTTCGCTGAGATTGCAAGCGCTGTGATTACAAAATCTGTAGGCTATTGTAGATGATAAAAGCAAATAAGAGTAGTCAAAGAACGTTATTCTTCGCGGAGAGGGAACATAATACAGCAATAATCGTCTCAAAATCAACGCACTATGTTTTTCTTTTTTTTTTTTTTTGTGTTGTTGCTTTTTTTTACGTAGAATTACGTCTTTTTCCGCGCTTGGAAGTGGGTGAAAAGTTGGAAAGTGAATGTCACGAAAGCTTGCGTCACGGGAGTTACGTCACGCGCGACAATGCCGCCTGCTGCCGAGAACCGGGCAGTGCGCACGCGCGTCCTTTCTTATCTACTGGCTTGCTCGTTTGCTCGATTCAACGCGACGCACTCCTGCCAGTTTGAAACGGCGATAGACGCCGCTCCGGTAGCCGTGGTTCCACAATCTTTGCTCGCGACTCTGGACAGCGGCCGAGCGACCCAGCTCGCGTGCTCTGCGACACGGGCCGTTCACGCGAGTATCTCGCGCGACTCGGCGAAGCGTTAAAGTCTCGTTCCCACAGTTGCGTCGACTGCATTGCGCTGCGTTGCGTCGTGCTGCACAGCGCGTCCCTATTGGCTCGTCGTAAGGGTCGCCATAGCAACAGCTCCATGCAAGCAGTCTTAACACAGTCAAACGAGACCGTGTGAACGATCCTCAACCTCCCTCTCAATTCTTGTGCCACCAACAGGTAGCTCTACAGAAATTGATGCAGCATTGTACACCATGTGCACCAATCTTTTTTTTTTTATTATTTTAGCGAGCGCGCGCTTGCTGGGTTGAGTCGTAGTCCGGGTTGCATGCGCAACGAGCCGCGCGCATTCCAGATATCCCTCCGCGCTTCCACTGGTCGCATGCTCGAGGATCCTTCGCTTGCTAATGACTGACAGTGGTCCTGGTTTCGGAATAAGCTCTTCACATCGCCGGCGATGACCTCGGTGGGTTGCGACCTTTGATTGTTTTTTTAAAATAGAGAAATCGGCCACCTATCGACATGATTTAGCGATTCTAGGATGCTTAGAGCCAGCAGAGTGAATCATTGCCATATTTAGAAGATCTCAGAAACCCACTCAGGGCACCTTTAAGCAACTCCGCGGAAATGATTACGTAAGTTATGAAATAATATATGCTAAATACGTTTCATAAAGCACTAACTTATAGTGGCATCGACGAAAGAGAGCTCGAGAAAAAAGCGCGCTGTTTTCCATTTCGCTCCATTAATGCGGGAACGTTTAATGGCCTTTTCCGGTGAGAACAACAGTCGCTTACCGAAGAGTTTAGCGGTGGTCGCCCAAAAATTGCGAAATTGTTTCATAATCGTTTTAATAGCTCCTGTGTTTGTACACTCTAAAAAGAGCCCGTGCGTCCGCTTTCCCGCACAACACTCGGAGAGCAAATCACGGCAACTTACGAAGGCAGCTCGGCGAATGACGATGCCGAAACATATGTTTAGACCAAAAAGCGCAGTCTGAGTTGTGACATTAAGCAATGCAAAACGTCACGCTTGCATTGCTTAATGTCACAACTCAGACTGCGTTTTTTGGTATAAACATATGTTTCGGCATCGTCATTCGCCGAGCTGCCTTCGTAAGTTGCCGTGATTGGCTCTCCAAGTGTTGTGCGGGAAAGCGGATGCACAGACTTTTTTTAGAGTGTAGGTTCTGGCTGTTCCGTTGAATGTATCCACCTTGCGACCAGGTATCGTTTTTGTTGTTTCCGTCGTGTGTGTTTTTACCCCAATAGCGGAGTTTCACAAAAAGCCTTTTCCCTTCAAGTAAGCCGCGTTCCGCCATGTTGATGAGCAACGTCAGCCACTTCCCCCACAATGCCCGAGTCCCACTAAAGCGACAAACAGATACAACGGACATCGACAAGCCTCAGACCCATGCACCATACACGCGAAGGTATACCTTTTTGCAGGCTTGAATAGACTCCTGCTCACTTCAAAAGCACCGAGACTGCGAGCCTACGAAAGGTACCGTCGCGTGCATGCTAAACGTGTTTATATGGTTTGAGGCTTGTCGGTGTCTTTTGCTTCTGTTTGTCGCTCTAGTGGGACTCGGGCATTAGTTTTGTGCAGACCCTTAGTTATTGGCGTTGTTGTTGGCATTGATGATACGCGCTAATGTGGTAAGTGGCTCCGTTGACGACAGAACTCGCTAAGTACGATCGGGGACGTATTCAGGTCGCATGTGTCCATGCATTTTCCGTTTTTGTTTCCTTTCGGAGTCGTCCCCGTGTCATCACCGGGGCCATCCTTAGCCACCGACGAGTCGACATCTTGATCGCCGACTCGTCTTAATCGCCAATCATGACCGGTATGTATATAAATTGAGTACTAACTCGTTCCCGACTACTCTGCAGGCCGGCGCGGTCGATCAAGACGCGAAAGGACTCGAAGGAGCTGAAAAACACTGCTTCCGCTCATAGAAAGATACGGGGCGAAAGTTTATCAACATGGCGCCCGGCGAGATTTCGAGCCGAAAGTTCGTCGCGTGAAACCGCTCTGTAGTGAGACAAACTTTTAGAATAATCAATTAGCACAATGAAGAATAAAAAAAAAAAAAAGAAGTAAGAAACCGCTAACACGCATGCGGTCGGGCCAGTCGATCCAACTGGAGCGAGAGAATAATTGTTACGATTTCAGCCATCTGGAAGATCGCGGAATTTCATTCTTAAATTCCGAGAAATGGAAAGTTAGGAAACATTCACGGGAAACCCGAGAAAACAATCGTGCGCCTTCTAAACCATACGAGCTACCGAGTTTTTGCTGCCTCGGTCTCTCGCTGCCTCTTTCGAAGGACGTTCATCTTTCCTTTTGCTCCCGAAAGAAACCATTACCGTTCTCTCTACCTTTCGATTGAGAAAGTTCGTCTCGTTCAGTTCGAGATTTTGCAATGCGACTCCGCGAAAACGGTCAAGTGAAACCGAGCGCAGAACGCTTAACGGTCGTTTGTGAAACACTCAAAAGTTTTTTTTTTTTTTTTTTTTTTTTTTTTTGGGGGGGGGGGGGGGGATATACGTGTAGTGTTTGAAAAGAAAATGTTTGTCTTGAAAGTTTTCTCATTTTCTGTGCACCAGCTGCAACAAAACAATTTGCTTAACTGTGTGTTTTTTTTTTTTTTTTGCATTAATTTTTAGCGCACCACGACTATACCTCGTTTCAGTCCAGACGCAGCCGACGCTACAAGCTGATGGGATCAATCTATCAGCATGAAAAACGCAAGTCACTGAGCCTTTTTTTTTATTGGCTCAGAGGTGATAGAAGACGAACCGGAACACGACGAACACCATGATAGTGCGCTTTTGGCGCTCTCTGATCAATCCAATCAGCTCGTAGCGTCGTCCGTGTCTAGACCTAGGGTGAAACGAAGTGTAGGATGCCGCCGTTGTGATTGTCGCGTGGCGAATGACACGGCTTTCGAATACATGGAGCTGAATGGACGCCATTTACCAAAACCGGGCTAAGGCTGCATCCACACTGACGTTCGAATCGCAAACGTCAAGCGGATCCGCTCGTTTTCATCATCAACTGCGCGTTAGGTTTGTATTGCATCTTTAAGCAACCGCCTTCGCAACCGCTTTGCGGATGCGGTTGAGTCGCCAGTGTGAATATGGAGTAGGACGAGCTTGCCAGATAACTGAATGAGTTAACGGTTAGTTCTGAAACGGTTGTGGTTTGAATCGCTATAGCGCTACATTTGGCTTAAAAATTAGCATTCGTCAAAAAATAGTTTATTTATGTCACTAGAAAAGCAAAAACAAAAAAAGTACACCGAATTTCTTCTTTTTTTTTTGGGGGGGGGGGGGGGGGGGGGGGGGCACGCTGCAGAACCTCATGTCATGATCCCCGACGACAAAATAGGTTCAAGACTTCCATTTTACGCTCGTGACTTAACATCTGGCTCTCCATTGACACACGTGCAGCTTATGTGTGACGAGTTAAATAACTCTCGCGTGGACTTCTTCACTAAGTTTGAAAAGTTAAAGGAATGGTGGGGAACCGGAATGTGGATTAAAAAAAGAAAAACAATGCAGGAGATGTAGGCGGGACGCTACAATCCCTACAACACTGCTCGTAAGGCGATACCTCGAATGGACGGCCGTATTTCTGGAAAAAGAGATCAAGATTGAACCAGGCCGACGAGGCGCGTGACCGTAGAGATATCTAGTTTCCTCCTCTCTTCGCTTCGCCCCCTCAAGTCAAGGCGAGGCGGAGAAGACGCGACGCCGTTCCCTCTCCTTCTTGAAGAAACAAGACGTAAACATATCTGTCAAGTGCGCCTCCTTTTCTTTTTTTTTTTTGAAAAATATTGTTATCTGTTTGAGATATCGCTGTATGAGGGGTGTTTTGGTGTTCGTAGCATCCCGTTGCACGCTTTTGCCGCGTGTTTTGTGAAATGCAGATTTCGGTTCAGCATCCTTTAAAGAAAATTGTATTACTTATGACTCCTCGGCTGTAGTCACTGAGAGTGTAAGAAACGTCGGGTGTGGCTTATTTTCTTTACGTTTCTTTCTGATTCGCTCTTTGGTGTTCTTAAGGGCTCATCTGAATTTCAAACTGTGGGGTGATAACAAGATTATCAGACTTGTTGTGAAGATATATTTTTCACCCTTTTTAGCCTAATATATGCACCTGTACAGCTCCTAAGGCCTACCAGTTGTGTAGGGGTACAGTGAAACATGGATTAGCCTATTGATTGATTGACTGATTGAAATGACCCCAGGTCACTGGAGTACACACTGTACAGCCTTTTCTTCTCAGATATTTTCAGTTTTTTTGTTTTTTTTTTTAAATATTTTGTGAGCCTCTTTGCAATGCAAATCAATATTCAAATAGAATTTTTATTAGAATATTTGAAGGCGCTTGCAGCGTTACTGAATGCCAGAGACGATGTAGAGGTATGCGTAACGCAGCACAGCACTCTGATACGCACATGCATTGACCTCAGCCCGTCTTCCGCAGGGCTCCGGAAACGCTTCGGTCATCCATCCGAGTTCTCGGAACGGGCTCCCTCTTCTCCCCGTTTCTAGTTAACAGCGCCTACGTGCGGGCCTTCTCGGCCCTCGGGCTCTTTTCTGCCCGCGGAAGTCGGGGATGAAGATGTTTTTTACCCGATGTTCTTCTCGAGCCACCGCGTAAACAGTGACTTTCCTAGATCTTCTTTCCTTTTGGATTAGCTCCCTCGGTGGCTAACTCGCCAGGCAGACTGGAGGGTTCAAACGTCGACAGAGATAGCCTACGATCCGCAATTTGACGAGGGCTTGTGGCGGAGAAGGCGCTGCGTAACTGAGATTTCGGTTGCGCATAAAAAGATCACCACAAAAAAAAAAAATAATAATAATAAACCATTTATTTTTAGATTAAATGGTTCATGTGCCAGAATGGGTGCAGGTATGACGACCTTTTTCGTTTCTTTTTTCAATATCCGGCTCATCATTCCATTGCTTTCCTCATCTCCACAAAACAAAAACAAAAAAAAAAGAAGAAAGAAAAACATGAAAGGAATAAATTGAAACACGGCAAAATGGAAAGCTTTATGTGTCCACCATATGACGTACAGCTTGTCATCTTTTAAAATGCTTAATTCGGCACATAGTTCAGATGTCTATTACTTCTTTCTTTTATTTTATTTTATTTTCGAAACTTAGTGCAACGCGATTACTGTATCGGCTTCGAAACCTCGTACATACAAAGTATTAGCGGTGCTTCCGATGGACGGAGGAGGGGGCCGAACAGGAAGGTCCCTTGGTGAGGGCGGATAAATCAAGCCGCGCTACCAAGGCAGCTTCTCGGTGACGTGTAGGTCCTGCTGCATCTCTGCGGCAAAGAGCTAGAGTGGCGCCCTAGTGTGCCCCTCGCAAATACCGTCCCATTCCGCCTGAGCGGCAGGCATCTCGCGAGACCAATTGAGGAGTCGCCTTCACCGAGCCTACTCTACCGTCCACACGCGCACGGGGCCTCGGGCACGAGGGCGAGAGTGCGTCGAGAAGGGAGGGGGGGCTTCCGCGGAAGGAAGAGCGCCGGAACCCCCCCAAGCCTCGCCGTTTACGGTCGAGGTGGTCAATCAATTCCGTTCACTCGGGGATGGGCTCGCGGGAGCAGCCCGGGTCGGCCGCCGCCACGGAGCGGACCTTTGAGGAGTTAGACGAGAAACTCCGCGTGGCTGCTGCCATCTGTCGATGGAGGACGGCGCAGCGTGGTTCATTTGAACCAAGGGGGGGGGGGGGGGGGGGAAGGGGGGGAGGATGGGAAGGAAACGCGGCGTAGCATGGGCGCGTACATTATAAAGTGGACTGCACGCAGATCTGAGGCAGATCTGGTCAGCTTTAGCGGAACAACTTTTAGTTGTTTTTAATCTTGAAGAAACGTAAGTGTATCCTATTTTGCAACCGTCAAATGCATTTCCAACTTCATTTTATATGAGACAAAGGGCACATTCTCGAGGCTGCCTGTGTTTCTTAGAGAAATATACACTTTCTTCCCAGCTCATTTGTTTTGTTTCGGTTTTACCCGTCATGTGATCACGCACAGCCGTTGACTGTGGTTTTGTTTATATGGGCAAGATCACCGTCTCAGCTAGTCTTCTCCGCGAAGTGCGACCGAGACGCTCGTTGACGCTTATGAGAAGTACCTTATGCAATAAGAATATCGTGAAACACACGGGAATCGTCGTGTCGGTAAGTTTTTTTTTTGTTTTTTTTAATCATTTTTGTACTTGCACACGTAAACTTGAGCTTGTTCAACTTAACACGGACCTCCCACTTGGACGGTTTTCAGTACCAGTACTCTGCCTTCATTACGCTGAGCTACAAACACTAGGCGGTAGACATGGTACTCCTGCCGCTCGAGTGCAATGCAGCTTGAGTGCATTACAAAACAGCAGCTCGCGCGCACTCCAAATTCACGCGATGACTCGCGCTAATGTCAGACAGCTAACATACTTCCCCTTCGTTCCTGTATTTCTCCTTCGAGCGTATGGGTGCTCGAGGTATTTTAAAACATTTAGCAAGCTTCAGTCATGTGCTAAAACCCGAAAGAGCTTCGAAGCAGGCGGAAATCAGCCAAGTGCAGTTTGTTTCGTCTAATGTGCACTGTTGTTTTCTAGGCTCCCTCAAACCTTTCCTTGTTCGTCATTTACGCGACTAACACTTTTTGAGTCAACCTGATTAACCAACCAGTTCTTTTTTGGCTACGGTCAAGCAATCAGTGTAACCATCCAGTCTCACCGTAAGAACAACGTGCAGTCACGGCCACTAGCCACAACTTCCGGGCAAAACAAGTGATTTTAGCTGAGCAGTTTTAAACATATATGTTCATTCAATCCCTGTAGCATTTTACATAACCCAAAGCGTCGTTCAGGACTGTTTTAACACGAACACTATACATGTTTGCATGGCATTCGGAAAAGGACCTGATGACTAGTGCCTCAAACTTACTAAATAATTGCGTTTTTTTGTTGTTTTTTTTTGAGGGGGGTGGGCAGGTTTTTATTGAGAGGTTTGACCGTACACTTCCGGTTTTGTATCCAAAGCAATTCCAATTCACAAGCGCACATGTTGTGACCAGGGCTGCAAAAGAAGGCCCATGTCGCCCCAATCAATTAGAGATTATCACGTGATAATGCTATTTACAATTCCTGGTGTCCGTCAAATCAGGCCAGACCAGTCTCTGGATGCTAGGATTGGAAGCTTCAAAAGGGCCAATCGGCGCAGAATGTTGGTACTATTCATCTTGATGCCCGTTGGTAAAGGCCCAGTGCTGGAATGTTCCAAGGATATGTCTAGTGTGTTCAGTGTATTGATGGGCCTAGCTCATTGTTCCTAATGCATAGTAGTGCCAGATGATGGGCTCTCGGTTTCTTGCAGTGATATCCCTTTAATATGGATACCTCGGTTTCCCAAAATATATCGTTCATAAAGTGGGTTGTTCATAATAATGAGACAAAAACGCATGTATTTCCCCTGTTTGTCCCCGGAAATGGTATCCATATAGAGGCGTATCCATATAAACGGGGTCCATATAAACGAGACATGACTGTACTATTATGCGGGAACCGTACTTTGATGATTTAGTGTCCCTAATGAGTTGAAGTCGCTTGTTAGTTGATGCACAGCTGGCTCATAACCTACGTAGGAATTGTTTTATTTTGTTATATTGTTTCAAGTATTGTGTATACTACTTTAAACCTCCAGTAAATAGGATCTTATCACCTGATCAAATTATTGTGATGCGTTTCAATCCTGAAACTATTAATGTCTGTCAAAATAATTTTTAATTGGTGGTTTGTTGTTGTCCTTCATTAATATTTGGGGTGTTAGAGGTCCTGCTATATGTTACTAATTCCTGTGCTTGGCATCAAAAAATGTCTTCTCGGCAATTGACAATCAAAGGTGTCGTATGAGTAAAATGATGCAGAGTCAGCAGATGAATTAACATGATCATCTTAATATGAATCGTTCCATGCATTAACTATGAGTGTCTGGCATTGTAACACTCGAGCATGGGGACGTACATCACAAATGTATAGCTTCAAAGCTTCCAAGCTGTGTTCAGAGTTTTGTTCGTGCTGTCCCTCCCTGTTTTTCAGGCCAGGGTTATAATGTCTGTTCTCACCCAGCTTGTTTGCATATTTTATTTGACTGTGTATCTTCAATTCATGAATCAAAATGCATACTTTACTTGAATCTCAAACTCAAATTCTCCTAAAGGTGACACTTTAAATCTACAATGAAGGCCCACAATCGGAGGAAAACAAACTGAAGGAAGGGTAACATAGAGGTCTAAAAACACAGCAAGCACCCATTCGGCTTCTCTGAAGTCGTCTAGGGTTCCTTCACTTCACCTGACGACATTGAATAAAATATGGCGACTTCATTTGCTTGAAGCCACAATAATTTGTTTATACACTTGCATGTTGTACAAGAAATGCACCTTGGATCCATGGACAGTGCTGGAGAGGGATCGAGAATGCAAAGTTTGGTAATTAATATCAAAATAAATGCAGCATACATTGATAAAATTATGAACAATTGTCCAATACTTCTAAAACACTTTAATTATCGTTAAGAATCTTATTACTGGTGCAGTTTCAAGGCAAGGACAGAAAAATTACCTTGAAGGTTATTAGATAGAGAGTCATCTAAGCGTTTGCACAGTCCAATTAGAAAAAAATACCGTGGCATATGCAGGAGTCTATTTACTGCTCAGATATAGGGGCCGGGAATCTTTCATATTGTGAAATTAAATTAAGAAGGGTTTACTTTCAAATAAGTCACCGCGCAGTCGAGGAGCTGTCATCTGACAAAGATTGGTATGACCGCTTTGTACCTCAACAACCGAGGCGCTGAGTTTCTACCACCCATGGAGTGTCGCACAGACACATCACACACTGTGAACATTGCAGGTTTTCGTCTTATGATTTTGTCGCAATGTTACAGTAAACAAAGTGAAAGACCACTATACTACGCGGATTAATGAAGCCTGCGCACTTCTGTCGACGGAGAACGAACCCTAGCATGTTATTCCGCTTTTCAGTGGATCCCCTCACTCTTGTCGTCGTTGAAGCACTTCCGATAGTTTCAGAAATACTCTTCCGTCTTTCAGTCGCATCACAAAAACAGTTTTAGCACGTTTTCGACGCATGAGCACGTAAAGCGAGGACAGCGGGAAGCATCGCACGTCCTGCGCAACCAAAACACCGGCGGAAAATTTAAAATGCGCTGTTGCCAGTCTTGTTCGGCGCTCTCTCAGTACAAACAAAACAAAAAGAACCATAAAGAAACACTCGCAGCGCAGCGGAAGGCAGCGAGCGCCATTAAAAAGACGCGCATGTGGCTTGACTTTCCCGTCAACTCTAACTTCAAGACTCGGAAGTTTTCGGCTCGACTTTAGACGTGTCTTTCATCCTGCCCAAGTATGAAAACGGCAAGATTGCGAGAGTTCTAAGGAAAAAGAAAATTAAGCGTAACAACAATGTCAGTGATGATACTGCCGTTCATTTATCGTGATGATGCGACAATGACGCGATGTTTCAGACGAGTCGACAGCGGCATTGTCTCGAACCTCTTTGTAGAGAGGCTTTTTTGTTTACCTCGACGTCAGAAAACTAATCTCGTGTATTTTAGAGACCCACAAGAAATAAACTATTTTGATAATGGATCGTGATTGTTTGTCATGATTGATCCAAACATGATGAACGAGCATGATGATTATAATAAAAAAATCTAGGCTGCGTCTCGCCCTCCTTGCTTATCTGCGCGGCGCAGTGACGAGAACATTGGAGTGATATACCACGTGGTTTATAGCTGACTCGTGTTTGGGCTCGGCGGCCTGTAGCTTTGGCTGTAGTCCATTGTGAAGTGAGACAAAGTACAGCTCTTATCACCTTTCCGAACGTTTCGCGTGGCTCTATATCAAACTCGGGTACGCGCCAGCAGCTGTGCTAAATGTCATGATTGTGGCAACACTCGCTGAAAAAGACCCTTTATAAAGCCACGCACCTCCTGCTCGTGCTCCGTACACGAATGCAAATGCTTCCGCACCCAATTTCGTTGGATTCTCAAATCGACTCTTCTTTTGGAACGACTTTGAGATTTTTTTTTACCTTCCCACAAATATAATAAAAGTCTTCAATATATATATATATATATATATATATATATATATATATATAACGAAAAAATGAAGACCTGCAAAGCTCGCGTTTCCGGAGTATCTGTTCTCGTTTTCTGGCTGATTTTTGTTTTCGAAAATTTGAACATGTCTTTCGGCCCTGTTTTGTGTCTATTACTGTCCAAGTAAGAAATAGTTTCGTTGTGTTTTGCAATAAAGGGGGATGCGTGTCCTCTCTTTAAAGGGGCGGTGCAATAATATTTAATTAGAATGTTTTTCACTTTACACGAGCTTACTGGCACTAGTGGGCCTCGAAGATACTCGCACGCAACTCCACTGACCAAAAAACGCCTTTTTTTCGCTGTAATTTCGAGGACAAAACCGAGTGTTTTCATTCTATCTCTCCTTCGCAAAACCTGATGACGTAGTTGGGCGGTAGCAGTACCGCCCAGTGACGATATTTGAATGCGGCTCATCGATTGGACCCGAGCATGGCGTTGACACTCGATTTGGGCTCGTGATAATAACTAGCTCGAGAAGCATTTGGGTAGTGGCCCGTGTCCAATCACTGCAACGACGACAACAGCCGAACTATAACAATGTCTGGAACTCAGCGCGTGTCCTGTGCTTTGCCAACCCCAGCGCGTGACTATGATCAACATTGGCGGCATATAATCGGCTCCAGATCACGTGGCCGCTTGTTCTGGCTGCGAGTTGAGGGTGTGAAGTCTTTTCGTTTTTCTATATTTTTTTTCTGCGACTTCTATTGCGTGGAGTGAAAAACGAAGGCGTGTTTTATAGGTCATTAAGGTCAGAGATCCGTTCTTAACGGTATTTGCTCAAAGTACAAAAACTGTTCCATCGCCCCTTTTAGGTGCAACCTCACCATGCAGCGGCCGTTTTGCCTATTTTTGACGGTTTATAACTTTCTTTCTATATATTCTAGTCATAACGTTAATGTAAAATTAAAGAACTGCTTTCTGACTGTACTTTATTCTCTCGGTATTATGTTTTTTTTTCTTACTAGTTAGTTAAATATTTAGCTTTTAATTCAACACAGTATCTAATATTGAAAAATGTTTTTCTCGAGTCAAAACATCCTAACACAATAAAACTTTGGTTGGGGCTAGTTGGTTCATATCGATTAAAAGGTTAAAAGGCGCGAACAAGAAGGACAAAAAAAAAAGACTCACGTACGACACGGACAGGCGCCTGTCCGTGTCGTAAGTGTGTCTTTTTTGTCCGCTTGTTCGTGCCTTTTAACCCTTTAGTCCTAACGCCGACGATGTTTTACGTGAGCGGTCTGTTGGATATAGTTAATTAAAAAAAAGTAAGCAGTACACTGCACAGAAAAAAGACTATTTTTTAAATAAAGGAGGAAGATTAAAATTGTATAATTTACTTATACTATAAAAACGAAATCACGTGAACTAAGGAAAAGAAGGATACATTAAATTACGTGTCGCCTTTTGATATTACTTTTTCTAGAAACTGCATACCGATAGATTACACAAGAAGTTTAGTATTTAATATCAAACTTTCCCATTCAGTTACGACAAGTTTCAGTTTTGCAATATCAAATACAGATGGCGACACGTTTTCATGAATAGCTTGATTTGCATTTATCGTCATGTGCCGCGTGGAACGCCACGTGAGAGACAGAAATGACACCAGATGTTTGAGTTGGATTGGATTGGATTGGATTGTGGTGGCTCTTCCCTTTGTATCGGGTGAGCAGAGACCGAGCTCCGCTCTAGCCGTGTTTCACTTCTTAGCTTTCTCTATTTTTCCGCCACCAGCCCTCGGGTCTTCGTTTTGTGCCGTCGAGGGACTCGGCCCTTTTTGCTACCCGTCTGTCCCTCCCCTCCTTCGTCTCCACGGCAACTGTGAATCCCAGGGCCTCGGGGACCGAGTCCGTTACCGGTTGCGGGGTCAGACCGCGGCAGGCGATCGCAATGTGGTCTATTGTTTCGGTGTCAGTCCCACAGATGTACAGTCGTGTGCAATATGAAGGTGAACGCCGGGCCGTCTATCAGTGCCATGACGTGGCTGCCGTGGCAGCCCCGTCATCGCGCTGATAGCACGAAGCGGTGGACGGTCCGGCGTTCACCTCCATATTGCCGGCAGGTGTACAGAAGGCCTCCAGCTCTTCAGTAAACTTTGCTCTCCAAGTTTTCATTCCCAGAGTTCCTGCCCGAGCCTGAAACAATAGACCACTTCCTTTCGTGTTATCATATAATTCCTCCTTCTTGATGATGCCTTTGTGAAAGCTGTACGTCTGCAGGGTTGGTTTCCGGGACATCACGTCCCTCCAGCGTCGTTGCTCTTCCTCCTGTACAAGCGTCCTCAAAGTCTTGTCATCTGTCCCCGTGTTTTCCTCCCTCTCCTCGCCCGGGTCCACTACTGATTGGGTCGGAATATGATGGCGGTACAAGAGCGTCCGGGTTCTCTTTCTCCATTTCGTGTTCCGGACCTTGTAGATCATGGATTCCCACACTGTGTGGGCCCAGCTGGCGTGGTCCATTCGAGCCAGGTGTCTCTCATATCCTGTCTTGGCCACCGTCTCCCTGCTCTCAAAGCCCGACTAGCCCAGGTCTCCCTGGACTGCTTCATTGGGGCTGTTCGACGGAGCCCCGAGGGCCATCCTACCAGCTTCGCGCTGTCTTGTCTCAATAAAGTTGCGAGTGGTCGATGATAGGCAAGTCACCCCATTCTCGAATGTGAATCCTGGAACCACCACCATCTTCCACAGGCCCCTCATGACCTTAAACCTGTTGAAGGCCCAGAGAGCTTTTCTTTCGAGGATCCATTTCCCTCTCAGAGCCCATCTGCGAAGTTGTTCCTTATACAGTCCCAGATAGTTTGGCCCCTTCTGTATTTGAATTCCGAGATATTTATATTTTTCAACCCAGTGGATTTCCTGCCCTTGTATTGTAAATTTTGACCCTGTATATACCTCTATAGTGCCCCATCCCATCACTGAACATTTCTCCGGGTTAAATTGGAGCCCGAGTTCTAACCCCGCTTTTCCACAGGTGTCCAAAAGGTCCTCAAGGTCCTGTGGGGTGTCGGCCAGTAGCAAGATGTACTCCGCATAAAGGAAACCTGGCACACATTGTTTAATCTGTTGTCCCATCTTTGTGTATGTCAGGTTAAAACCTTTGTTGCTTTGTTGCATACCCTGCTCTATTCCACTGATATAAATAATAAACAGCAGTGGTGACAAAGGGCAGCCCTGTCGCAGTTTCCTTCCAATCTCTACCTCCTTCGGTGTATTTTGGTCCCATTCGATTATTACCCTAGATTATCTGTATTTTTCTCGCAGGAGCTCCATCGCCTCCTGCTCAAGACCAAGTTCTGGCAATTTCTTCCACAGCCGTTTATGTTCTCCTGAATCATAAGCTTTGGAGATATTAAGGAAGCCCGCAAACAAGGCTCACTTCTCCAGGATGACAATTTCTATACTCTTCCCCAGTACAAAGATGTTATCTTCCAACCTTCGTCCCTCCCTGAAGCCATTCTGGAGTTCTACAAAAGCGTGATTTTTCTCCGCCCATTGTTGCATCCTTCGCTTATTGATCTGCATAAAAACTTTGTACCCTACTGGTGTGACGTTGATTGGACAGTAATCCTTCAGTGTCGTTTTTTCTCCTGACCCTTTGTAAATTAGTTTCATTTTACCGATTTTCCATTCCTCTGGGATCGTCTTTGTCTGCATTATTTCATTGAAGCTCTGTCTGAGGTGTTCTCTTCTTCTTTCTCTTAGTTTTTTTTGGCACTGTCATTGGTACCTCGTCCAGTCCTGCTGCTGTCTGTCCACTCGACTACTTCAGTGCCCTCATCAGCTCTCCTCGCGTCACGGTGCCCGTTATCCCTTCCCCCTCTTGCAACTGGCTTCCCTCCAGCCTGTCAGGTTGCCCTCTTGCTGCCTCTTCCGTCGAGCTGTTGGTATGAAACTCATCTGCCCTCTCCCTCTGAAAGGTCCTCCTGATGTGATTTTCAATAACGGGTAGGCAGCCTTTTCCTCCCAACAGTTCCTGCGTGTTTTCTTCTTTTAGCTGTTACCTGATTCTTGTGACTTTGTCTATTTTTTTTTATATACCTCCAGTATTTCCTTGGGACATTCTTGCCACTGGCCTTCAGTTCTGTCATGAAAGCTATGTCTACTTCCATGATCTTTCTCTGGAGCACAGTGGATGTGTGTGTTTTCTGTTTTCGATATTCTTCCCAGGCTCTCTTTTCGTCTTGAGGAGAACCCTGTTTTACCATCAGGTGGTAATATTTCCCTTTCAGTTTTCTTGCTCGTACCGCCTCATCGGCCTTCTTATCCCACCATCTTTTCCTGGTTTATCGTCGATGTCTTGCTACGCCCCATTTTGGAGGTGTTTATAGTTTCCTTTTAGCGGTACAAATCAGCTCGCTATAGCTGTCTTCATCCTCTATAGGGATTTGTTCTAACTTTTCCACCAAAGCCTCAACTTCTGGGTCTGACAGTCTTTTTGCGTAGTTTCATGTTTGGGTTTTCTTTTTTTCATACCCTCCTAATATGATCATTATCTTATTATGGTCGCTACCAATACTTCGCAGTCCCTCTACGTCAATCTCCATGTGTTTTAGGTCCTCATACATACCTGGAGTCATAAGGCAGTAGTCAATATTCGATATTTGTCCCCTCGCTGACCAAGTCGTCCTTTTTCTGCATTTTGGGAGGCTGTTCGCAATTAGGAAATGATTGTCCGATGCTAATGTTTCCAGCATTCGACCATTAGTATGCGTGTGGCCGTCCAACTCTTCCAGGTGTGCATTCCAGTCTCCCAGGATTATGCATTCATGTGTTTTTGATAGAATTTTGATGTCCTCCCTCAGACAGTCGTACAAATCCACATTCATGGGTGTTGCCTCTCTGCCTGTTCACATATAGACCATTCCAATGGCCACCTGTTTTCCCTGAATGCTGCCTGTTATCCAAATGCGTTCTTTACACTGTTTCCTTGCCCATTCCCAGTTACCCTTGGCCTTGCAAGGACCCCCACTCCTCCCTTCCTTTCTCCTGAGGCTCCGTTTAGTCCTTCCCATACGTACCATATCTTCATTTCTTGGGGGGGGGGGGGGGGGGGGAGGGGGGGGGGGCAATCCTCGTCACGTAGATGTGTTTCTCCAACACCATTACTGCAACGGCCTTTTTGTCTATTGTTTCATACGGTTCTTTCCATTTCCTGCTTGTTCTTGCCCCCTGCGTATTCCGGAAAGCAATCTTCGTTCCGTTTAGCCTCTTTTTCCTCAATCTCTTGGTCAGTTTGCCCCTCTGTTTCTTAGTTTGGTCTACTGTTCTACGGGTACCCATCTCTCCCCCCAATTTCCCCTGCTCCCGTTCTACCACAGTCGATAAGGACCCTTCTCGAGTCGGGGCCCTACCTCTGCAGGATGTACATGCCCCTGCCGATGGCCCATCCTCTGAAGGTGCCCCTCGAGTCTGTCCAGCCTTTGTTGCAGGGCTTTCATTCTTTCCCACCGCCTTTTCTTTCCCCTGTTTGGCTGGCCTAAAAAATCTTGAATTTGGGTAGCTAGTGCCTGCCCCTTCGTTACTGTCCTCTCCAAGCTGTAGCGGTTGTCTTGTGTGTCTCCATCTGCGCCTCCACTGTCCTCCTCCAGCGCCCCGTTCGGTCCCAGATGTTGGCATATCTCCTTTACCTCCCTGTTCCACTGAGTGCATTTCTCTCTAAGGGCCTCCCCTTTGTCCTTGATTTCTGGCACCGCTTACACAATAAAGTGGTGTTGTGGGGCTCTGTGTGTCCAGTCCTCTAGCCGTCTTCTCAGTGCCGCTGCTCCCTCTTTCATTGATTCCTCTCCTTGTATGTCCGTCACTCCTGGATGCACGACCAGCAACCCATTCTCTGTTAACCACATTTTCTGATTGTTCTCTGCCCTCGGCAGTGTCTCTCCCAATTTTGCATCTGTTTTGGTCGCAACCCTATTTATTTTGTCGTAATCTACTGCTTTGAGTGTAGCTCTTTTCATCCTGAAGGCCATTTGTACTTCCCACCACCAAAACTCGTCTGGTCTTCTCAGTTGGTCATTCGAGGTCGTGTCTAGTTGCCTCCCGTGAGTTCCTCTGTCATTCCTGCCCTGGTCACTTTGCGCCTGTCCTTCCTTTGTCTGTCCCTGTTGCAATGTTGCTAGTGCGCTGTCTCTCCCTGGCTCACTTATTTCTTCTGGCTTTGGAGCAACCCCTTTTTTTCCGCGCTGTGTCAGATGTCCGGATGCCCGCAGTGAGCGAGCCAGAAATGTAAGAACAACAAGCGCGAGGCTGTGAGTAGACCATCTGCCTTTGCTCGCGTTCCACTGTGCACCGGTATGCTCAAACGAAATTGACGCCATGAAAGGGATTCCGGCGGTTGCAATTCCACCATGTTTGCAAATTCAATATTTTGAATCCATTGAGAAAGTAGTTTTGGAGTCACACTATGGCTTGTCAGAATGGAGCGACTCTATTTTGTTTTGTAGCCCACTTCCGTCAGCTTAGCTGCCTTTGGACGAACGCTCTGTACGACTTTCTCGGAAACCCCGAAAAAAGTTTGTAGTACACATTACACATTTAGTACAACTTGCCGCGCTTTTCTTCTAAAGCTGGATACCGTTGCAAAAACCGTCTAGAAGCGAGCTGGCGAAGGAAAAAACAGAGCCCACGACGGAGACGCGCCTGCCGAGGCCGCGGCGGCAAACAAAAGTAACGAAAGCGAGAACGCAGTTACATTTGCCATGTGAAATTTTAAATAAATAGCGAGGTCATTGCTGAGTTCAAATTACTGCTTTCGATAAATATATAACTTAGGTTCAGTTTGTACAAAATAGCTTGTAAATAAAAAACTTCAATTTCGAGCAAATCTTTCTTTGCAATATGTCACATCGGCCATGGTGCCATGAATGTTGAATAAAGAACGTGACGGCAACGACAGCGTTGCGAACCACAAGTCTAATTTCTCCAAACATGCTACATATTTATATATTAAACATCACAATTGTGAGGTAGATTAGAAGATAAATTAGGTATCGCTGATACAAAACACGAACATTGCGTTAAGGACAAAAACTACGCGCCTTATACTTTCAAAGTCGTTGACGCACTATTTGGCGATGCATCAGAATACCTCAACAGAGCCTTGTCACAGCGGAAGGCCATTATAATGGCCTTCCGCCGTGGTTCAACAGAAGATGAAATGAAGTATAGATTTTCGTTGATTAGGATGTCAGAGCGCATACGATGCCCCAAAGCGAATCAAGCCAAGTCGAAAACGTCACGTCAAGGCTTTCGCCACTTTTCTGTGCGGGAGTTATCGCCGTTCAATCCAATCAATCTTGTCGTTTCTTGTACGTGTATGTCTGTCTGTCTTCTGTAACTTTTGGCTCCGCTCTGGCCTAAACTGAAACGCAGTGTTGTGGGCACGAGGAACATGCTCCGGTGAATACGCCTGACATTCCGCCCCTGTTTGGAAAGCGTGTTCGGCCAACTGAAAGAAAGCAACGTCGAACAAAAACACACAAATGACTCGATAATCGCTGTGACACTACGTGTTTGGATAATCGTTCACTGTGTGTTCCAGGAAATTCATATGTGCTGCACATAGCCTTTTTGTTCGTTTTTGCTCTCAAAATTTTGTTTTTAAACTGTTCAAAGAATTTCAGTGTTTGAGACCTCCACGATCAACCTAAAAAACTTTTTTTTTTAAAGAAATAATATTTATTTTGATAGTCATTTTGTTATTAGTATCCTGCTAAATTATTGTAAGATTAATTTTAAGAAATGTAATTTCTTAAAGCGTACTGATCATTTTTAGTATTATAAAGTTAACGCTGTAGCGTAAATGGATGGATGGTTGGATGTTCTCTTGAGATCGTTAGGTAGCTTGCGCCATCCAACCAGATTCATATCATTTGGAGAAAAATCTTGCTTTGCGTGGAGTGCAAAAAATTTCCAAATATGAAAATTATGTTCACAGCGGAATATATATAGTTGGCCGTTATACCTTCAACACATTTGATACCGACTCAGTATTTAGAACAGAAATATGCCTCGCAATTTCGTTTAGTTTTGAAAATTCGTCGAATTACGAAACCTTCAATCTGCACTCTAAAACATTTTTAAACAATTATAAAAAAAAAAAAAAAAAAACTACGTGTACGATAGTTGTGGAGAAGGCGTTCGTGCCATTCCCGCAGCACCAACTTCCGGCGTTTGAATCCCCTTCAATTGCTCTCTTTGCCAATTCGGTCGCCATGCCGCAACAGGTTCCCGCTCCGCGCTCCTCCTTCACACATTTTCCGCTGAGTGGCGTACGCTTCCATTTGAATATGGAATAACATGAGTTTTTTGTCTGCTTATCAATGAAATTGGAAACCATTTGGTTGTAATATCAATCCAAAATATTGTATCGTATAGGGGCGTGTCTTCAAAAATATCTACCTAAATTATTGATCGCTTTCGGTAGCAGAGGTAGAGTACCTGGTGCCTGAGGCAGCCCACACAAAGAATCCAAGTCCTCAGAAGGACTTATCTGTTTAGTAAAGAAAACACGTCTGGACTTATGTTTGTAGACGATGAACCTCGGTGTTTGCCAAAAGTTATCTTGTGTTTCTAGCGATCAAGCCTGGAAGAGCTCGTAACTTCCAGATCCTTGGTGCTCTGTTTGCTTCCCTCCTTTTATTTTCTTCTTGCTTTGTCTCATTCCCCTCCCCTAACGGAGGGTATCGAATCGGAACAACTTACGCGAGATTCACCTTTCAGTCTTCCTGCTCTCTTTCTCCCCCCCCCCCCCCCCTCCTTTTCCTCAAAAAATATAACCATCACCTCCGTGGCGATGAGGTTCAGCGTCGACCTCCGGAGCTCGAAGTTATAGGGTTCCAAGCCGTGTTATTCCTTTTCCAAGGAGTCTTTGGGACGTCAGTCTCAGCCTCCGCTGCCTTGCGAGGCGAGATAGCTTCTCGGCGAGAGTGTCGTAACATATACAATAAACTTCCTAGTATAGTGACTCCGAAAGTATGTATCTTTGACTTATAACACTTTCCCAGGTCCATCATCTCAACCTACTCTGACTCACCTATATATACACGATATTCCACGTAAATTGAGCCAAAGTTTAAAAATATTTTGGTGTATTTTAGGATTATGAAACCAAAAGAATAAGTTTCTTAATTGTTTGCACCAAGTCAGAGTATTCTTGTTTTGCCCAATTGACTAATTAATTAAGATGATTTAATTAACTCTTGAAATATTCATTTTAGAGCACAAGTTTCAATGACAAAATCGTAGAGCGTCCTCAGAAACATCCAAGTCAGTGGTTTTTATGAAGAAACCTCGACACCTTTTTTTTTTTAGGGGCTTTGAAAAAGGTTTGCGAATTATAAAAAAAAAACAGGTTACTTTGCGCATGTGCACCTTCTATTGCAGCGCTCTGAGCCGTGCCTGGAGTAAAATAGGCCTGCATGCTGAATAGAGCACTGTGGACTGGACGTTGTTGACAAATTCAAGTGTTTTTTTTTTTTTTTTTTAAACCCGGAAAAATGAACCGTGTTAAAGGTTTCTGGATAAATCTACTGAGTTGGATGTTTCTGAGGACGCTCTACAACTTTTTCATTGGAACCTTTGCTCTAAATAGAATATTGCAGAAGTTGATTAATTAAGCGTAATTAATTAGTTAATTCAGCAAAATACAAAAATAGCCTGACCAGCTGCAAACGATGAAAAACTTAGTCGTTTGGTTTAGTCTTCCTAATAAGATGCACCAAAATATTGTTGAACCTTGGCTCAAGTTATGTGGAATACCCTGTATACATACTGTATATAAATATATGTTCGCATTTTTTTTTGTTAATTCAAGTTTTTGTAAATTAGCACCTTGCGGCAGTAAAACGTTAAGGTTACTTGGTCGTTTATTTGAAATAAAAATGTAATGCCTAACCCACCCATGGGCACGGCATTTGTACCGCGAATGAGATTTTGAACGGCGTCGGCAGCCAGATTATGTTTTTTTTTTTTTTTTCTTTTCTGCTCTGCACCATGTAAGAGAAAAAGAGAACCCCGTCGCGGCGACGTAGGAACCGGCGTGAGGTTTGAGGGCGAACCCGAGGGTTCGTGCAACTACCAAGTGTCTCCAAGAAAAGATGGACAGTGTTTGTTTTTGTTTGTTTTTTGTTTTGTTTTTTGCCGAAGTTCACAATTTGTGATTATGTAATTCAAAAGTTATAAGTGACTTTAGAAAATTTTACGATGAGAAAAATCGGGACCCGTTCCCCGCCGTATAGCCAACACCATTTATCTCCATATATTTGTGAGTTTTGTCGTCCGCCATTTTCTTATTTAAAATTCCCGAAATTCACTTATAACTTTTCAATTGCGTCACAACAAGCTCTGAAAGCATCTGGTCCGGTTCGCTAGCACTACTTTGGGGAGGAAACAAAACACTCAACAATGCGTAGTTTTTTGTGTGTGTTTTTTTTTTTTTTTGTGAAAGTTAAAACATTTTTTTCCAGACGCCCTGCACATAAAGTGCCCTTGGAAGCCGGACGTACTACGGGCACCCATCGTCTACTTCTCACACAAAAGAAGATGTTACAAGCAGAGCATTCAAAACGTGATTGGTGCGTGCCACGCAAACAGAATAAAGCAAAAGTCGGTCTCACAATAGTCGAGAAACGGTACACGAGACGAACGTTTAAAAAGGGCGGATAAACCAATTCGCGGGTTTAACTCAACAGGAAGCGTGGAACGGAAAAGACATAAAGTCGTCCACGGGGGACCTCGCGACAAATCGCGACTCAATATGTCTGACTCTTTCGACGGGTGGCGACGAACCCGTATAAAGCCGTCGAGTGAATGCGTGAAAACACGTCCTTGGAGACGCAAATAGAACAGTCTGGAGTGCACTTAACCGCGCTATTCGCGTCTCCAAGCACGTGCTGTCAGGCACTCGCTCGACCGCTTTACGCTTTATCCCCTACGCGACCGAAGATCGTGGATGCAGGAAAGAGAACGAGAGCGAGACTCTCACTAAAAAGAATTCGTGTTTAGAGCGCTTGATGCCTGCGTGATAACTGTCTTTAATGTTCCGCTCCTCCTTGCGATCTGGGATCAGCTATATCAACTAATAAAAATAAAGTATGCAGTAACTTAAATCTCTTAATTCAACTTCAAACGTCATCATGAAAAGCGGCGACGATCTAAAAAGACGAGTCTATCGCAAAAGAAGATGTTACAAGTAGAGCGTTCAAAACGTGGTTGGCGTGGGCCACGTAAATAGAACGCTGGTTGGGGGCGCTTTTTCCGCTGAGGTGTTTGTTCATTACAGAAGGCGTCGTCTTATTTCTTTATTTTTAATTTTTTTTTTTTTTTTACTTTCTTTTGTAAAAGTCTAATGTCGAGGTTTTACGTGCCGAACCACGACGGGCATCTAAAGTTTGTTTTGTGAATTCCCCAATCCCATTATTAATCTTTTCTTCCTTCGGTACTTTAGGTTAAGTTTCGTGTAACGTGTTCTATGAAATTCGTGTTCTTCACCACGTTACTGCACGTGCTACCGAAATTGCAATACTGCGTATCATATTGTGCGATAAGTAAAATAAAAAAAAAGTGACAGCGATTTACGGAGCCTATCATTAGTTTATGCCGCAAGAGGTTTAGCCTCTTTTTTTTTTTTAAAGATATCTGGAATTTCATTCCGCGGTTGTTTGTTATATCCTTTAACCGTTTTATTATACGCAAATAAAAAAAAAAACGGAAATATTGTTTAGCCCTAGCGAAAGACTTTTCAAATGCGACATTCCAATACAAGCAGAGAAAGAGAGAGAGAGAGAAAAGAAAAAGGGAAGCGAGAAATAGAGAATATAGTCCTTGACGGCAGGTTTCATTCTTCAGACTGACGTAGTCGAGTCGATTAGAACTTGATGGATATGCTTGTCCGCTTCATCGCCGTGTGCAATCCATGCGACACGCGCCGTCGGGTGACGTCAGTTGCCGTTGCAAAAGAGTATTTCGGGGGGCCTTTCCGGTTCAGTCTCCGTCTTGTCCGATTATACGCATCATAAAGCTCTTTTCCCCTAACAGCAGCAACGTCTTTTGAAAACATGTTGAGAAACCGTTTCTTCTTTTCATTTTTTTTTTTGTCCCGCGGTTTTACCCTTCTTGCTTAGATGTAAAAAAATAAGCTCCTTTTATTTTTATTTATTTTTTTTTTTTTTTTGCGACGATGTTATTTGCGATTTTGTCGCAAGCCGCAAACTTTGCCTCGGGAGTATTTTTCTTTTTTTAACAACACGAGTTTGTATTGCTTAAGTGGCGTTACGGGGGCTAGATTTAGTTATAGTATGTTTCAGGAATCTCCGCGTGTGGTCCAGCGGCATTTCGGGAAAGGTCGTTTTCGCGAGCGCGCGAAAATTACTTCTCTTCTAAAAAAAATTTAAAAAATTGACAGAAAAAAAAAATAAGCGAAGAGTAGGGATTGGTATCGTACAGAACGCGTGGGCTGCAATGACCATTCACTTTGACGGGGCCGTTAATTGTTAGGAGCGATTTCGGCCCTGGGAATACTAGTAGATTTTTGGGCAGACAATATTAGAGGCGAGCACCAGCACGGCGTAACGTACAGCGTAGTCTACGTCTCTCAGCTTTATGTGGAAAGCATGTACCTTTTTTTTTCTTTTTCGTGTCTCGTTTTAGAGTTACCTTTATTTTTGCATGTTTCCTTTAAGTGGTCAGGATGTAATTAATCCGTCTGTGGGTGGAAGAACCAATTTATAAATAACCGGAAAATAAGCCATTCTATTTTGAACAGAATCAAACCATACAACGCTGGTGTCAGAACACTTGGCCGGCGATCGATTTGTTGTGGGTTCGGATATTGCCACTGAATGAATCTCCTGGGGTGCTATCCTGGTCGCAAACAGGAACGGGACGTAACGAGAACTTTGGGATGGAGCCTCGAACTAGAAATATCCTTGGTTGAGGCTCCGCTCCAACGATCGGGTTCACGCACGCTACCAGCTAGAATCTGACGATCCCCCTACGTCGCGGTGACGTGGCCACGCAGTTGGGGCGCAGAAATCCCGCATTTCCCTCTGTTGTTAGAGCGCAGCTCTTAGGCGCCCGTTTTCGGCTTTAGCGGCGTCGGCGTCGGCGTCGCCGTCGGCGTCGGCGTCGGCGTCGCCGTCGGCGTAACCGCGCGGTGCATGATGGGTAAATTTCCCCTATAAACTTAGCTGAAAAATTCCCCGCTAAATCAAGCGGAAAATTTTCCCCGCTAAACTTTGCGGAAAAATTTCCCCAATAAAATTGGTGGAAAAAACTCCCCGCTAAATCTAACGGAAATTTTTCCTACTAAATTTAGCGGAAAATTTACTCCGCTAAATTTAGCGGAAAAATTTTTTTGCTAGATTTAGCGAAAAAATTTCCCGCTAAATCTAGCCTGAAAATTTTCCCCGTTAAATCTAGCGGAAAAATTTCCCCGCTAAATTTAGCGGACCATTTTTTCCGCTAAATTTAGCGGAAAATTTTCCCCTAAATGGGGGCGAGCAGGAGAGGAGGAGGGGTATGGCCCCCTCTCCGTACCTTCCCCTCCTCCTCCTCAAGAGCTGCGCTGTAATTCGGCGTTACAGGGAGTTGTAAACTGCTTTCATTTTTTTTTTTTTACTATCTGTCTTTTTTCATGGGCGTTAGAACGAGCGAAAAACGCAAAAAAAGACTAACTTCCAAAACATATTTATATATTTTTATAAATACGAAGTTTTTTCCGAAAATTGTGAGGTAAAGTGAATTTAGCTAAGACGTCTCAACTTGTTTGCTCGAAGTTTTTCGCTGCGGTCTTTCAAAACAAACATGGCGAAAACCGCGGTAACGACCTTGTGGTGTTGGTGCCTCGTTTCCGTCGTTCGTTTCTCTGTTTCTGCACGATACGGATGGCATTACGGGAAGAAAACATTATGTCAAGGTACGCCACGACATCGATCATCCTTCGTGAAGCAGCCTGGAACAGAAGCTGCAAATGAAATGTCCTGTTTGCCTGTGAGGGCAAAATGTAGGAGGCCTTCAGAACGGTGACAGTCTCCTTCAGATCGACGATGATAACGAAGGTTCAGTTTGGTTCTATATTCTGTTTCACCTCACGTCCGAGCGCAGCAGATGCTACGAGCCATCGGAACCAATCCTAGGCCGTGTGTGGGTCACGTGACCTTAGAGAGGGGGCACAGCGACGCGCGGAAAGCGTATCACGGACTACGTCCACTGAGCGGGATTGGCTGGGATAGCTCGTAGCGTCCGCTGCGTCCGGACGTAAGGTGAAAACGGAGTATAGGTTCAGTCAACGCACCCCACGTCGTCGGTGAGCTTGCCGTGGTAACGACGAAAGCATTATTTAGCTCATGCCTTGACCGCCGCGGTCCGAGGCTTTGTCGACCCACCCGTCTCTTCCCAGCTGGTTGATAACGATACTCGCGGCTGCCGTCGCGGCTCTGATCATGATGGCCGGGACATAAGCGACGTGATCATCGGTGGCGAACATGCCCTGTAGCTCCCTGTCGCAAAAAATACAAGCTTGATTATATTAATAACTGCTGCCCGATGGTCATCATGGTCGCTGTCTCTCGTCGTGCAGCTGGTCACAGTGCTGTCGCACTGTGCTTTTCGACAAGCGGTATTGTCGTCAGAAGCAGTCGTCGTGTATCGCGAAGACATCCGCGTGCTCACAGAAAACCCGTCGTTGTACGCGTTGGTCAAGCCATCGTTACTCAGCAAGCGTCCCCGACATATTTTTACGCTCCCGAATCCTCCCCAAAGCTTGTTCCACTTCGTGCAGTCAAAACAGATGCTACAACCACCAGAACATCACCTCGAACGATGCTTGCACGAACGTTCACTGGGCAAGCGCGCCAGCTCGACAGGGACGTCGAAAGCCCGGAGCACGTTCTTGCAGCTCGTCCACTCGCACTGGCTCGCACTCATGGTGAAACCGAGAATAGGCTGTGTCGAGTAATGCCGTAGTTAATCTAGTTCCGCGACTTCCGCTATTCGCTACGTAGGCCATACGTGGTCATACGGTGCTATGTCGTCACGACCCGAACTCAAAAAGTGACATTTACGGCAAACGGTTGCTTTCCTGTTTCACGAACGTTACCATGGCAACCGCCTGGAATTATCACGTGCGCGGTGGCCAATAGGGAGTATTCACACTCGGTCATAGCCGTGTGCACGAATGCAGAGCGCGTGCTGATGGCGAGCTTCCACAGTTATTTTGCAACGTGCATTCCGCACCATCAAAACTGCCGGCCTTAGCAGCCTATTGATGTGAGCTCGTTCTGAGCATGCGCTCTATAAACAGCACCCACAAATATGGCAGCTAGTGAATACTCCCTATAGGAGCGCGCGGTACCCAGGGAGAAGGAGTTTTCTCGTTCGCGTTTTTTGACCAGGATAGTACCCCTGTCGGCAGTTTTCCATTTGAAATTTCTTCTATACGGACTACTCCGCGGAACTTCCTTTTTTCTTTTTTTGCGTTGGCCTGTCAGATATTTTATACATTTAAAAATGGAAAGTACATACCACGACCTGCAGTAGAAAACCAACGAACAAATATCGTAAATAAACCTCTCCGTCTCCTGCAGACGTTATTTTCTTTTGTTTCTTGTCCTTTTATTTGTGTAAAGGCACTTTATTTTTTTTTTGTATTTTTGTTTTTTATTTGTATAAAGGCACTAGATTGTTCGTGTTTTTACTTAGTTGTTAACTAGATTGTTTTGTTTGTGCACATTTTTCGAGCATTGTCTGACAGCCGGCGAATAAATAAAGAAATAGAAAATAAGGCGACGTCATGTTGAATCACAAGTTTAGTTCGTTGCTTTTCTTAGACCTAGCTTTCAAATCCGGAGCCTACTTGACAGGTCTGGTGAATGAAAGACGGTAAAGGAAAAGGGAATATTGATCCCCTGGAAATGACTTGGGCGGGACAGTGCTGCACCCGCCGCGGAGATCGACATCCCCACGACGACCTGGTGAGTGCATGCGTGCCGCGGGGCGGCGAGGTTGCCCATTTTTGGGGTCACATTGTACCACTCCGCCATTGCCCCTAGTGGACAATGATGGATCAGGTACGACCTTTAACTCCGAAGTAATAAAATACCGCCCAAACACGGAAACTGACGTCGTGATTAATGTCCAAATTTGAGGGGCCTCTGGACGTTTAAAACCAGTGCCAGACGGGCACGTTAAAGGGGCCTTCCGGCGTCTTCTTCGTGGTTCCTAATTTTGTTTTGAAAATTTCCTTAACACACCAACGCACATCGCTGAAATAGTCTCCAAAGTATTATGCCAAAATAACATTTCCACGAAGGTATGGAATTTACAATTGTAGTCTTCATCGTGTTTTCCAAACTCAAACTCTCTGATTATACTGCAATTAAATGCAAAGGTGCAAGCGAGCTGGATAAGAATGACGGAAATAAACCCTGGAAAAGGGGAACAAGGGGGACAAAGGACAAACACAATTCTCCAAACACAGCTAGGTGGCTGGTGCGCGACCGAAAAACTCTGCCTGGTGCTGGTATCCAGCTAGGGACCTCTCCATTTCTAGTGGAGCGCTCTACCAACTGAGCTAACCAGTAGTTAAGCGTCATTAGAGTAAACGAGTTTTATCAGCGGCCACCGGCCTAACACCAACAAGGGTGAACGGCCTGCATTTTTAATGCCCGTGCCACACGGGCAACTCGAATGCCATTTACAACGAATAATGTTCGTGTGATCGACGAATCGCTTCGCGATCTGTCGCGCGTGGAACGCCCCACACTCTCGGAGTGTCGCGCGCTGATGGGCTGATCGTTCAAATGTCATTCGTTGTAAATGGCATTCGAGTTGCCCGTGTGGCACGGGTATACGCTTATGATGATACTGCAATTAAATGGAAAGGCGAAAGCGAACTGGGCAAGAATGACGACAATAAAGGGTTTATTTGTGTCATTCTTGTGCAGTAATGTTTGGAGGTGGGCTAGTCGGTGATGCATTGTAAACATAGAAATAAAACAGCGCAAACAAACACAAGGACAAGTAGAAGGAGGGACACAGACACAGCGCTGACTCACGACTTACTTTCTTTCTCATCTTTTTAAAACATTTCAACATAAGAAAAAAAGAAATGAAAAATAAAAGAAGAAGAATCCAGCATGTAGGATATCCTCTCTGTCATATGCCATCTGAGGAATGTTTTTACACAAACTAAACATTATATACCATTACAACAAAAAAAACAAATTAAAAAAACAAAAACCACAGCGCGAGCCCTAATGCTCTGTGCGTACCTGTCTTGCACGCGGACTCTTGGTATGTCGGAACCCTTTCCTGGCTGCATGTAGGCACGCGCCTGTGGTTATAGGATCACTCCCATGGAAGCAGAAAGAAAGTGCTAAAGAGACGTGCCTAAACTCCGAAGAAACTCGAACTCTTCACTGTATAACGTCACTGACTCTGAACTGACGCATAGATCGGGACCGTGTTGTCGAATGTAAAACGCTTCATGAATTTCCCTTGCCATTTTTTGTGAATGTTTAGCCAAAATTTCAATGTCACTTAACCGAGGGGAACAACCACACCTATCACAATGAATGGCTAGGTGACCCGAAGGTGAAGACCTCAAAGACAGATAATGCTCCCGAGCTCGAACATTAATACATCTGCCCGTCTGGCCAATATACACTTTCCCACATGAAAAGGGTATTTTATAAACGACCCCCACAGCACAAGCTACATATTTGATGCGATGGTTTATTCCACACCCTACACGCTGAAGTCCTGCTCTCTCAATGGACGCACACAAACGGGATAGCTTGGAAGGTGCTGAAAAGACTATGGGAACTCCGTATTTAACCGCCACTTTTTTTATCCTGTGGGAAAAACTGTGCAAAACTGTGTGAAACTCAGCGGGTGCCCTGTCGCAGGGCACCCGCTGAGTTTCACGCGTTTTTATTGTTCGGCTCTTCCCGTCATCGCAGTGAGATTGGGCACGAGCCACTACCCGAATGCTTGTCGAGGCATTGATTGTCGCGAGCCCAGAATGGAATGCTCCAACAGTTCTCGCGTCCACTGTACGAGCCGCACTTCAATATTCGCCGCTCCAGCCCGACGCTGGCCCTCTAACGGACGAGCAAAGAACCAAAATGAGCGGGGACGGCGGCGTAGAAGTTGACATGGACAATCGGCCTTGGTGCTCCTGTTACCGTATAGTTTTAGTCGGCGTGTTCGTGCATCATGCTGTTTTAACGAAAAAAGAGAGTGCGTTAAAATAGGAAGGGTTGTGTTCCGCTTCGCAACGTTTAAAAATCGAAATGTTCATTATCTTAACGAACGTCAACATCTCCGTCACATGTGATATATTTCTGGCTCGATCGTTTCGTATCTGTTTTCAAATTAATTCATATCAGTGCACTTGCCAGTGTCAGCGAGGAGGCGCACGTGAAATCCTGGAGTATCTGCCCCAGTCTCTTCCGCCATCTTGGCACTGCCACACCACGAAAATCGCAAAGATTGATAACGAACTTCTGGTGATCGCATTGTTGACAACGCCAACAATGCTATCCTCATAACTTAAACATCGATTTTTGCGGAGGAGAAACTGAAAAAAACAAAAACGGATTTTTTTCATTGAAATTACGCGGCGACAATGAAGCTTCTTGGTGCTGCTTGCGAGTTTTCTGGGGTCCCACTAGTGCCAGTAAGCTTGTGTAAAGTGAGAAACATATCTACCTAATATCGTTGCACGCCCTTTTCAACGTGCCCGTCTGACAGGTGTATTATTTTTATCCACGTTCGTTTTATCCGAGGAATCAACTCATATAGCCGTTTTGCCCTTCGTATAAAGCTGTATAAAACGGAGAAAAGAAAGGACGATATCATAACCAAACCCCTGAATAAGGAGAAAGAAAAAATATTACCGGAGGATGCTTAAGACTGCTTACGGTGTAGTAATGCGAAAACATTCGTGTACGTAGCGTACTCCTACAAGCTGTGCGTCCCGCTATCCTCTGTAGAGGCCGGCTGGGCAGCCTCTGCGGACGCCGTCCGGCCGGACTCTGGGTAGCGGCGGGTGTGCGCTGCTGTGGCGGCGCGCGAGAGCAGCGCTGGGAGTCTGGGGTGGCGTTCCTGAGAACTACATGGCGCGCGGGGCGCGTCATAGCCATTTTAAGAACCGCTACGGCGCGCGCGGTTATGGGCAACGCCAGCTCCGCTCCATGGGACAGTTAATGCTTTCGCGTTAATAACGGACAGGACCTTGTCTCAGGGTTTAGATTATAATGTTTCCATTCCAGCTCGTCTGCATACTTTCGCTCCTTGTTATAAGGATAATTTATTCGATGGCATGTGCCCCTTTGATTTGTTCTTTGACCGCCATACACCGATACCCATCATGAGTTGTGGAAATAAATAACGGAAGCTTTGATTTAAACTTATGAATCCTCGGAAGTGTCCATTCGAAACTATTAGAGCGTACAATCAGCTTGAACATAAAAAGTCACCTTAACCCAATTAATTTTTCTACACACACCAGCACGGTTTCCGTAAAGGTCTCTTGTGCGAAACCCAACTTGCAGAGTTTGCACATGACCTACTAGTTAACATGAATAATAATTACCAAACAGATGCAATATATCTAGACTTTGCGAAGGCATTCGACCGTGTTTCACATCGGCATCTACTCACCATGCTTTCAGTACTTGGTTTTGATTCGACTATCATCGCTTAGATTCGGGATTTTCTCACCTCAAGAGTTCAGTTCACATTGGCTAATATTCACAAAACACCCCTCGGTAAAGTAGCATCAGGAGTTCCCCAGGGTGCAGGACTCTCCCGCTACTAGTCTTAATATACATAAACGACCTTCCTCGTGGCATCCTTTCTAAAATTAGGCTATTCGCCGATGATTGCGTGATATATCGCACACTCAAAAATGATTCAGATAATCTCATATTAGAGGACGACCTAACACAAATTAATATGTGGTGTGAACAATGGCTTATGCCTCTCAACCAGGGCAAGTGTAAAGTAGTTTCGTTTAACCGGAGAAAATCTACAGATACGTATTAATATTCACTCGGCGGCACCCCAATTAATACATCATCTTCTTATAAGTACTTAGTAGTAAATTTAACCTCATCGCTTTCTTGGGTACTACATGGTGATAACATTATAGCTGAGGTATCACGCACACTTGGATACCCGAAAATTAATTTAAAATCCGCGCCCAGTCACCTTAAGAAACTTGCATCCATAACATTTGTTCGACCAAAGCTTGAATATACGCCCTCCATCTGGCACCCTTCTCATGCTTACCTCTTTGATAACCTGGAAAGCATGTAAACCCGCGCAGCTCGATTCATCGCATCAGCTTATACTCAAAACATCAGTGTGACCCAACTTAAAGAAACTCTTGAACTACCCTTACTGCCCAATCGAAGATTGAATTCCCGGCTATGTTTATTGCATAAAGTCTACTATAACTATTCATACTATCATATCACCCTTCTTGCTGCTCCTGACAGAGTATCATCACGCCTTAATTACAGTCAATGCATCAGGCGAATTGCAGGCAAAACGCTTGCGTTCAACACTTCCTTTTTCCCCACGCAACAGCCATCTGGATCTTCATTTCCGACGGCATTCTGCTCATTACTAACCCAATAAGGCTTCGCCAGGAAATCTACTTACACATCCCTCAATCATGCCCAACTGAACCATATCAGTACTTCGTGTTTTTTGCTGCTGCTTTTTTTTTACTCTCTCTTTTTTTATTTCTGTCCTTTTCAAGTGTCAAAGTGTATTAAAGTTCTCGTCTACTCGCCCCTTATGTAATGCTCCACCCGGGCAGTCAACTTTCCGTGGGGATGGGCCTGGACCTGGATGGTATAGTATGGGCGATGGGCGCGTACTGGTCCGGATGGTGACGACCGATGACGTACGGTGCTCGCCCGATGACAGCCCCCGGGAAGTTGATAATAAAAAAAAACTAAAGGTTGTTCGATCCCGCTGAACACATTGCGACGTTGGTTGACCTAAGGGTGGCCAGTGTGGCCACGTTTATTATGAAACAAAACAACTCAACAGTGAGTTAAAATCCCAAAATTAAACCCCCTACTTTTGTTCCCAGTCTCCCAAAATCGAATCGAAGCCAATCTTCCAGAATCCCTCTCGGGGATCCTTTTGTAGCCTCGTAGGGGCCTCCTTTCCCCTCAGGGTCATACCAATCCCTTCAAATTTCACCACCCCCACGTGGTACACTGTTCTCCAATGGTCGACAAGCTGTCAGCCTAGCACTTCCAACGGCCAAATCCAAATTCTTTCTAGAATCCACCCCTGCATTTTACGCAGACGGGCTGGCGCCAACAGCTAAATTATTACAACGGGTAAAAAGCGACAATTTGATACTAAGCGGCAAAAACCTCTATGTACAGGCACATTCGGCTAAAAGCTACAAGCCTCTCCAAGCGCGGGCTGTCCCGCTCCCGGTCCGAGCAGGCTTCCGAAACCCGAGACGCTTCTTAACGACCGTGGGGGGGAACCGCTCCCGCGTCGCGGCCGCTCTGGCCCCGCCGACACAAACATAGAAAGCTAAAAAAAACAATGCCGACGCAACTCTGGAAAGATAAACTTTCCTAACAAAAATCACCTTAACTAATAAGCAGGATTTTTACAAACTTAACACGGGCCCGTAAGGATAAATAAATTAAACGAAATGAAGGAAGTATGCCACACAGACCCATTTTTAAGGTAAACAATTCACTCTAAGAATTGCCTGCGCGTCAACTTACCCGCAAAACAGTCAAAGGGCCAATCTCTGCTATCTATGAAATCCGCTCAGCGAATGATGAGGCAGAACATCCGTTTAGACCTAAAAATGACGTCTGCGCGTGGCATTACGAAATGGAAAGCGTCATGCTTGCATTGCGTAATGCCACTGCGCGAACTTAATTTTGAGGTCTAAACAGATGTTCGGCCTCATCATTCGCTGAACTGATTTCGCAGATCGCAGTGATTGGCTCTTTGAGTGTTTTGCTGGTAAGTAGAGGCGCAGACATTTCTTAAAGAGTGAACGAAAAACAAGATGGCGGCTTTCGTTTTCCATATTATTTTCCGGTTGCTGGGTTTTATGTGTGTTTTCCTATGGGGCTCGCGCAATCACGAGCGCGTATTATCAGAGTTTGCCTCTAAACGATCGAGCTCGCGCCAGGCAAAAATTAACGTGCCAAAGAGCCCCTAAACTCATCGATCCGAACCGAACAAACTAAACAGTATTTATTTATATTTACAGCGAAACCCCGGAGCATCGAAGCATTAAAGTAGGGGAGCGTGCTTTAAAATAAAAATAAACAACACGAATTTAGCTATTATGTACATCAAAAACATTCACGCGTCAATACATGTCAGCACACATAAGTACACGCAAGCAAAAAACACTTCCGTCAAACCAAAATCATCTACCCGTCAATAATCGTGCACCATCACAACGCCGCTCTTTATATTAATAAAGAACGGCGGTTTTCAAAAATTGTAACACAGCGCTCAAAGGACGGGAACACAGAGTAAATAAAATAACAGAGAACGGCTCTACTACAGGTGTGCGAATCCCGGTTCGAATCGAATGGCGCGGTGTCATCCCTAGCTTTAACACTTAAGAAAACCGGTTGTCGTGGCTTTTACTTGCACTGGGAAGGCTATGAATGACGCAATGCTATTTGATTCGAACCGGGATTCGCGCACCCCTACTCTCAACTGAAACATTAAATAATAAAACACAAAACACTAACAGCGGCAAAACAAAAAAAAAGAAAAACACGGTCATTGTTAATCAACACGTGTCAAGGAAGGCAATCTCCTTCCAATGTAAATAGAGTGATGTTTAGCTGACACATTGGTACCTCTCTTCTTTTTTGATGGCGTAAGCTTCCAGAATCTCTCTGGCCATCTGATCACCGCCCCTTCCGGTGATCGTTACGTTATCAAAGTCCGGGCAACACTCATAATCTGCGCAGTGTAGAGGAAGGTGGCCCCCCACAGTCGATCGGAGGGTCCTGTCATGCTCTCTCATTCTCGTGTTCACACATCTTTCTCTTTGGCCGAGGTTTGCTCGTTTATAAGTCCAGCGGTATCTTATAAACAACACCTATATACAGCACATTCAACATATTTCTTTCTTTGTTTTACTGCACATGCGTACTTATTGCCGTTCTTGTTTGCAACTCCGGGGCACAGTTGTGCTAACTTCGACGGTGGCGCAAACACCATGGGTAGATAATACCTAAGGGCTACATTCTTAATGTTGTGTGAGACCTTATGAATATATGAAAATACCAGTGGTCTCCTATTGGGCCTTTCTTTTTGCACTTGAGGGCCCCCCTTTAATTTCCTGATCAAGGTTTCCGCCACAGGCAACAAAACACCCACTGGAAATCCCGCCGACCTTAGCCTCTCCACCTGCCTGCCAAAACTTTCAGACATTTAACGGTGGCACGACTTATCCAGAGCAGCCCGCAGACATGAGGAAGCAATACACCTTTTAACCAAATGCGAGTGTGCTGAGTGAAAAAGGAAGAGACCTTTCTTCAACCACGGGATTTCCAGTGGGTGTTTTGTTGCCTGTGGCGCATTGCTGAAACGGACGCCAGAGCCTCCGTTGCAGCAATGAAGCTGGCAGGGCGCACCATGAGCAGGTGGAGGTTGACCTCCCACGCGGCGACAACTGCGCGGGCTTGCGCCCCCTTACTTGCATACAGAATGAAGGTTGATTCTAGATAAAATTTCAACAGCTCCAGAAACCGGTCGACACAAACACCACTGGCATTCTGAAACCCCTTTTCGCCGTTCATTTCAATACACTCGCATACTGACACGAACACGGCTTCTTAGGGTATGAAGTAGAACAAGTCTTCTAGATTGTAAGAGAACCCCACTAAATCTCGTTCTGAGGCAATGCTAAAAGCTTTACGATACACTGCAAATTCCGCACCGAATCGAATCGATCGAATAACTCCAACCCACTGAGGTGCTTTTGCAAGAATTGACTGGCGAATCTCCTGCCACGTGTTTCTCTCTAACAATGCACCGGAACGAAGTGGCCAACTTGTGTGTTTTAACTGCAAAGAAAACTTCCAAATGCTCCGTCTTACTTTTTCTGATGCGTTGTTCCAGCTTGTTAAGGTAAAGCTCTTTGCACAGGTTCAAAGCTGCGCTCTTAACTTTCTTAGTGTCAAGTGACGTTTGCTTAAAGGTCTTCTGGAAGGCTGCATCAGACTTAGTCTTTTGTAAACTACTAGGGAGACCAACAAATCCGCCCTTTTTTTTTCTGCCTGTAGCAGACCCAGGTCACCGTTCTTGAAGAACGAAACCACATGCCTCAGCGAACCTCCCAAGGTAGCTGTAGTCCCACTGGCAGCACACTTTAGCAAGCAATCCACCCCCTCCCGTACGGCCTCTTTACCCGTACTTCACCTAGCCCGAGAAGGCGTAGCGTTTGACTAGTTATTCTGAGTTTTGCCGCTTTACGTCGAGGTGCGACCGCGAATAAATACCAATTCACACAGTTGTGCTTGGTTACGGTACGACGACTGAAGCCTGAAACTCATGTGAGTAAAAATCGTGTCGCATCGCGCCGCCTTACAGCGTAGCCATAATGGGTCACCTCATAGTGCCGGCGCGATGCGGCGCGATTCTTGCTCACATGTGTTTCACGCTTTAAGACCGGAAGCTGCCGGGACATGCCTGTTTCGTAAGTCGCGTGCAAGGTTACCACGCTTCATACTAAGCAGCGTCGTTTAAGGGCTCCTGGTCGTGCTCAACGTAAGTTCTCACAACATAGTCCGACGCTATTAATACATGAGAATAAGCCTTTATTCGTGCTTTGCCTGAAGCACGGCGGCACGGCAATCAATCCAATGATTTGCTTGACAGGCGGCATGCAAAGCACGCCAACGGTAACTAGTAGTAGTATGTCAACGTAATATAATCAAACTTTCTCAAACGTTGCTTCGTGAATTTATCTTCGCCAGCCGAAAAACGCGCGGAGCGTGCGAATGCGCCTAATGGTGTATTAACACGACGGGCACGTTTAAGGGATATTCACACGAGGGAGAAATCCTCCAGATTTCTCCCTCGTGTGAATAGCCCTTTAAGGAACCTGGTCCGCGGACCAGAGAAATGTTCGTATCACGTGACCTTGACGTCATTCCGGAGAAATCCGCCGGTCCGCTATTAATCCGTGGACCGGACTTTAAATTCCATGGTTCACATGGACCGAAGTGAGGATAGCGAGTCCCGAGCTCGTAGCTTCGGTTGCTGCTTTCGCTGCACGTGCTACCTAACAATATCAGCACCTTTCCTAGTTGTGACGTTGCGCCCATAGCTTTCGCTGCACTCCAAGCTAAAAAGAGAACCACCAGGCAGCGCAAGTGACGCTGGATTTAGCGTTTGGCCAATCTGCCACTGAAGAAGACAAAGATGAAGGGCCCTAGTGACGAAACGGCGTTCTTTCTAACTTTGCTCGTGGAAGAATTTCTTCAATTGCAGGGCCTCCAATACGATAAGTACCGAAACAGCGGTATAAAGTGCCAACTCTGACTTCAGCGAAGAAATGCAGTAGTTGTTTCTGCCGGTATGGGCCTCACAAGGCCGGTGACAGTGTTGCCAGATTGGGCTATATATAGCCAAATTGGGCTACATTTTTTTTCTAGTTGGCGTCAAAATTTTGTGGTTGGCAATGTGGCTATTTTGGGCAGCTTCTAAGAATGCGGCGAACTTTTGTCGAACCTCGGGTTCGACGCCGTATTTTAGGGTTCGGCTAGTTAATTTTCGAACTTTTAATGTTTCGAAAAAAAAAATTGTTTGTCTTTTCGCTAGTTGAGAGGAGAGAGAGGAAGGAGAAAGGTTTCAGACTTTTAAAAACTTCGGGGTTTTCAGAATGCGCAGTGAAGCAGTGCTTGCAGGAGTCCAAGCAGTCTCCCTACAGAGCAGTGGAGCAAACCAAACAGGTTGAACTATTACCACAGGCCCGGTAGCACGTCTTTAACCCGGACGCATATGGCTCCGCCCGAACGTAGGCTGAACTCTCCAAATGCTGCTTTGGTGCCCATTGTGAGAATCCTTAGGCACCTAAGTTTGTAAAAATGAGAAGCCCGAGGTTTCACAGCTACACAATTGACTACCTTCCAGTCGCAGCCCACCCCACGAAAGGACAACAAATCAGAAATAGCGTGAACCGGAGTGGGTGACACTTATATTCTTCACTAAGAAAAAGAAACGGGTGGGATATTGGTAACGACCTGAAATATATTGGGGGTTCTGGTTTGAAACTCCCAGTGTTCTGACTGTTCTGCTTCTGTGTTTTGTTATTTTACTGTATGATCATATCTCCCAGGCTTCACAATAAAGCTGTCTTTGTGTCTTTTGTACTTCTGAAAACTTACAATGGAAGGGTCAATGGTCTACAAATTTTCATCCTTCCGAAGCTTTTTTTTTTTTTTCTTTTTTCACAAATAACATAATGTACACAAAATGTGGTGCATCAGAGGGTTGAAACAAAGATTCTAACGTGTATTGTATGATTGTGAGAAATTGTCAAAATAAGGATTAAACATCATTCCTTTTAGTCTTGGCTATTTTGGGCTATATTTGTTTACCGCTTTGGCTATATTTGGGCTATACTTTCCAGTCGTTTGGCGGTTCTTTGATGGGGCCATCTGGCAACACTGGCCGGTGATATCATTGAACGCTGACTGAGTCATGTGAACCACCCAGTTCTAATTGACCGGTTATATTTGTCTTATATTTAAGAAAATATAAAACGTTGTTTTGAAACAAAAAAAAAATAAGCGACGCATCGTTAGGCTAGAACTCAAAAGGGCAGAAAGAGATGGCCAAGTTCCGTAGGGCGAGTACGGTATGCGGTGGTTCTACCGCGGCCTCCAGTTCGTAGGGCACAACAGCCTGTGCTTTACCGGGCATGCGCAAAAATCTACCGAGAAAATCAGGATCCTTATGTTGTGAGGTAATTCAAAGGCGATTTGATGGCTCCTTATTTCACGTTGACGAGTGGTCGCGCTCCCTTAGCCTTGCGATGGGTAGCGCAGTTATAGCGTTGCGCTGCACCGCTGGCTTTGAACCCGGCCATGACGACGCCCTGCATATTTAGGCATTTGTTCGCTCGGGTGGGTCACGTTTTACTGAAATGGAAAGAAGACGCCGAGTGAAGCTGCTAACGATAGTAATTGTCAGCCACGTCTTGCATCGGAGTCAAGCTACATTAAGGCGATGAAGTTGGAATGAGCATGAACAATCATAGATGTTGCCTCGGAGATTATAAAGGCTTAAACACGAGTCGAAAAGGCATTTAGCAGCTATTTGGTAGAATAGCTGACGGGAAAGGGCTCATGTTAGTTCAGAAACACGGCAAAAATAAATTACCTTTTTTTTTTTACTTTACAACTATCCTGCGAAACAAAGTTGGGATTTATGGTGGCTAACACGACAGCATCATGCATCGACACGCCTCACGCACACCATGCGCAGCTGCAGGCTTAAGTGTGGAACCATCAGGCTTGCCTGGGAAGTGCCCAAATAGAAAGGAAATCGGAGACAGATACTCAGCGGCTCAGCCTCCAAATGGAAATTGCGCGCAGATGCGTGCAATGAAATTACCGAAAGATTCGCGGCAAAGGTTCCTGATAATGTGGTTGGTATTTTAAAGGAGCAATGGCGGACTACATCTAAAATTAAAAAAAAAAAAGTGCGTTTTATTCTGTGTCACATAGAAGTGTGTATCATTGAAAGGCACCTAGATCATTAGAGAATAAAAAGCTATGTGTCCTATTCCGCATAAATCCTAATGCACCGGAAGCAATAAACAAGTTTACAAACAAAAATTATCTATCTACAAAGTCAAACCGATTTCGCAGCATTTTATTGTTCAACATATTGAACTTTTTTTTTTTTCGCAATTAGCATTTGCCTGATTATTTTATAATTAAGTTATATTAAAATAAAGATTATTTCCAAAACTCGAAATAAATATTCCTCTGATGAATAGAAATATGAAGAGAAATTTAAGCGCTTTCACCCTTTTCTCGAAATAAAATGTCTATTCCACGTTCCACTACTCTTTTTGATAGCCATAAATGATAACGCAATTTTGTGTTGTGGCATTGTAACTCATTGTTACATCTGGCTATGAGACTGCATACATACGTATTATGATATCGCTTGCGGCTTTTAGAGCAGCATTCTGTATTTAATACATTTTGAATTAGTGTAATTGTTACGTCGAAGTGGGTTCATGTATTGAAATGTTAAGAACTATATCTGCATTTTGCAATCAAAAATGCCATAAAACATTCTCGATTTTTAAATTCTCTTTGCATACGGCAGGGACGAAGACAGTAATTACAATAAATAGCATATAAACCGATTCGGTTCAGTGAGGTGTCAACTAGTACTAACCATTACCTAAAACACAGTCGAGTAATACCCCTGTTACACGGGCCGTTTCAATGATCAGTGAGCCAACGATTGCAGGGATTTCCCAACTGTCATCGAGCTCAACTAAGTTGTCCGGTGTTACCAAGTGTAACACGGTACGTACGCCTAACGACCCCAACTTTCGACCTCAGTTGAAACCGAGAAAAAAAAAAAACTGATGTCACATAACTTTTTTATAAGTGATGCAAATGAATTATATGCGCGCTTTCCATTCATCATAGGCGTTTAACACAAAAAATAATGGACCTCTTTCTTTTTTTTTTTAATTTTTAGAGCAAAGAAGCGATTATCGAAACGTATCACAAATATATATATATATATATATATATTTTTAGATTAGGGTCAGTGTGGAAACTCCCGAGAGGCAGCGGATCCATTTTGCAGCGCTTCCGACAGGCGGTTTCGGCGTCGAGGCTCGCCTGGGGAGTGCCCGAAACGCCACGATACAAAGAAAAATTGAGACAAATACTCGGCGCCCGGATGGAAATTAAGCACAGATGCGTTCAATAAAATTACCGAAAGCTTCGCGGCAAGTAGTTTTGATATTGCGGTTGGTAATTTTGGAAGAACAGTGGAGGACCACATCTGAAAATTAAACGAAAGACTTTTTATCGGTGTCTCATACATTAGTTGAACAAACAGACCGATCTCAATAGACGTTCGGCGCACGCGTGACGCCGCTATACCTTTAGTTCACAGGAGGCAGACGGCAGCGTACGAAAGGGCTCGTGCCATCTCGTGCTCTAGACGCGCAGAGATCCAGCCAGGTTGTTGAATGTGTAGAAGTGGACTAAAAAGTTCCCTCGACGCATTGCCGCAGCGGGGGAGTAGTCAAACGGCCTGGTGAGATGGGTCTATCGAATGTCACCCAAACCATTCGAGAATAAACAGCTCTGCATTTTATTCCGCCTAAATTCCAATGCTCCGCAAGGGGTCCCATACAAAAATGTTCTATGGTCGGCTATAGAAAATGCTTTGTATGGTCGGCTTTAGCTATTTGGCCCAATTAGCTAAAGAATTTTCTATGGCTGTCTTTAGCATTTTTTATGGTCGCCTTTATGGGGCTCTTTAGCTTTGTCTATGGCCCTATCGCTGTCCAGCCATAGCGCTCTTTAGCTTGTCTAATGGTTGGCTAAAGACTCCTCTATGGCTTGTCCTACGGCTGTCTTTAGCCAGCAAACTCTAAAAAAATTTATGTCAAGTCCCCAAACTTGTGAACGCTACATTGTAGATATACATACATCTCTGAACACACAGAATACACACAACACAAGCAGAACACTACCCCACACAACAGCAACAACGCAGCAACACCGGACTGCCATTTCTACATTTAGTGCGAACGTATGCTATGTTCGCAGTAGCTGTATATATAGCAGTCTAATTTTTGAATCCGACTTTCCCGGTGACCCATCATTTGTCTCAAAAACACGGAGAGGCGGAGCAAATATTACTCGTACTTAATACGTTATTTGAAATGTCTCTTGGAATAGCCCCCATCTCTTAATTCAACACCCTGAAAAAAGCAAATGTAGATCATTAGGCTAATTAACTAAAATTTATTGATTATCTTTTTAATAAGTTTGATGAATCACGTTGAAAATGCAGTGATGACAAGCAGTACACTGGTGCTGAAGATTGCAATCAAGCTATTGCTTGGTTGCAGTGTTCGGCGCCATTGTAATTTATTTTCACTTTTGGGGGTAATAATTAATTTTAATTGTGGCACAAATATTTTAATTGATTTTTCAAACAAACAATATTACTGGTTTTCACGACTCGTTGCAACAGCAGAGAACATATCTTGGGTCATGGTTTGTCACCTGCATTACAAAAATTTAGTATTGATTTAATTTTCTAACGTGGAGTGTTTTTACTAAAAAGTAAGCGCCGGTAGTGATTTTCTATAGGCGTGGAAAGCAAATTTATTGGTTCTCGGCCTTCAGACTCGGGGCCATAAATGTTTCTATAGACGAGTAAAGACAAATAATTGGTTTCCAGTATTTAAACTCGGGGCCAACGAATTTTTTATAGGCGGGTAAAAAACATTTCTTGGTTCGCTGTCTTTAGAAACGGGTCCATATAATTTTCTATAGGCGTCTAAAGCAACTTTATTGGTTCCCAGTCTTTAGACTGTGGGCCGTAAAATTTTCTATAGGCGGTTAAAGACAATTTATTGGTTCTTAGTCTTTAGACTTGTGGCCATAGAACTATCTATAAGCGGCTAAAGAAAATGTATTGGTTCCCTGTCTTTAGACACAGGGTCATAGATTTTTCTATAGCTGGCTGTAGCTGTCTTTATGGATTTCTATGGCCGACCATAGAGGGCCATAGGGGGTGGTAGCCAGCCATATAATTTTCCATAGACAACCATAGACCATTTTTGTATGGGGTAAATATGTGTAGGAGCTGAAATTATCGATCTACAAGGTCAATCAGCTTTTATGGCATTTCAATCCTGATTATATATATATATATATATATTTGAGTTAAAACTACAGATAGATCATTTTAAGAACGCGAGATAAATAATTCTGCGATAAATCAAATAGGATGAAAAATCTCAGCACAATGTACTGTCTGTTTTTTTATTTTTCCTTCGTCTCAGGTTTATTATGGATATCATTCACCAGCTCGCCTGTGTTTTTTACCTTTCTTCACAATAACCTTTTTTTTTTTTTCGAAATAAAATATAAATTTTACGTTTCACTTTTTTCTGATTGACAAAAATGACCTCACAATTTCGCGTACTGTTATTGACGCTCATTGTTACATCTGGCTATTGCCTTGCAACGTATTATGACACCGCTTCGGGCTTTTACAGAAAACGTTTGCCTTCTGTATGTGATACAATTTGAATTGGTGTTTGTTTTTGTCGAAGTGGGTTCTGTATTGAAATGTTAAGAACTATATCTGCATTTTGCAATAAAAAAGGCCATAAAACATCGTCGATTTTTTTAAAGTTTCTTTGCATGCGGCAGGGACGACTACAGTAATTACAAGAAATAACATACATATAAACCAGGGTGTCGAACCGGAACCGAAACGAACCGAAAACCGGAACCGAACCGGTATTTTTTCCGGAACTGAACCCGAACCCGAACCGTTATATTGTTATCGCGATGAACCCGAACCGGAACTGAACCGGAAAAAAATCTAACGGTTACCGGCTCATGTCAAAACGGTTCGGCCACGCGCTGTTGACGATTATGTGCTATCAATGCCATTTGTTTTTTAAAGGCCGTCAACTGACACACACCTCGCTCACATATTTTTCTTCTCCACTCAGTCTTAGGAATATAAACGCTGCATCCATGAATCTTGACAAACGCTGCATCCATGAATCTTGATATAGGAACCAGTATTGCGCTGGTCGTGGCTTGCACGGAAGAAAGAGAATTGGAAGGCTGTGCAAAAAAAAAAACAAAAAAAAATCGCGTCACGGGATTTCATTTTCTTACAATCTCGTAAATCCTAAATGCTTCTGTGTGCTCATTTCATAACACGTTTCTAGAACGCGCGAGTTTTTGAAGCTTGCTTCCATCGGAATGAGGAAAGAAAAGGCTGTGGGAGTTTGATAATAATGCATCTGGTTTCGTATAGGCACTTAGAAGCTAACATATTTGTGAGACAGCGAACTCTTCTATTTTAATATTTATCCTATTACGTACGTCCTTCTGGCGTTGCGTTCGGTGAAGTGTTTTTCATGTTCCGTATCTTGTTTAATGAAAACTTCTTTAAGGGTCTAATTTGAGTTACCGAAGGCTAGTTCAAATAAAGAAAGCTGTATTTTCTCCCCACTGTTCCTTCAATTGCTTACACGCCGAGGTGGCGGGATAGTTAGCGAGTTCTACTTGTAAGTGGGTTTGTAAGGAGGTCGCGGATTTTACACCTACTGCGTCGGACCCAATTAGATGAAGTCCGAATGCGTAAACGTCGGTGAGGTAACCTTTGAGTGCACATAAAGAAACCATTCCTGGTAGAAATCCCTGAGCCTTACACTACGATGTATCCCGTTTCGTATGTGCTGATTTCAGATGTTTTGTTTGGAATTTATTTTGATGTTGCAATTTGTCATTTATAATCTCCGAACCGGTTCGCGAACCGGTTCAGCGCCCCGAACCGGTTCGCGAACCGGTTTGCGGATCGAATTAATCGAACCGGAACTGAACCGGAACAAAATAAATTTACCTGAACCTGAACCGTAACCGAACCCGTATTTTTTTCGGTTCGACACACTGATATAAACATATTTGGTTCAATGAGGTGTGAACTAGTGTCAACCGTTACAAACACGGCCGAGCAAGAGCGCCGAGTCCGCGGACCTGCCACGAACCTCGCCGGTACAGATTCAACAATCGTCGCACCACGCTCGAGGAGGAGGAGGAGAAGGAAAGAAGGAGGGAGAGGAGGATTGGAGAGAAGGAAAGAAGGAAGCAGGGGAGGAGGGGGTGAGGAGGAAACTGGGGAGAAACCTTCATGCGCCAAGAAACTGAGGGAGAGGGAGAGACGAGAGGGACGTCAGAACGCCGGGCTTTGGTTCGAATGATTAGCGGGCAGACCAAAAGCTCGATGCCTTTGTCTCCACTGCACTCGTCGAACGCGTTCGAATACGAGAGCCAGACGCCGGACGCCGGCGTTCCGCGTTCGAACCGGTTCTACGAGTGCGGTGGAGGCAAAAGCACCTACCTAGCTTTGGGTCTACCCACTAATCGTTCCAATCAGAGCTCGGCGTTCTGACGTCTCTCTCGTCTCCTCCTCTCCCTCACTTTCTTAGCTCGTAGAACGGGTCTAAAATCTCGATTACCCGTGGTATGAAAGATCCGCGGACTTATTTCATGATGCTTGCCCACGTGATACACAACAGCCCACTGGTCCGCGGACTTGTCCCCGGACAAAGTTTCTGTGGTCCACAGGCTAGCTGTTGAGTTTTGCATGCTTTTTTTCGCTAATAACATGGTGTATTTCAAACCGAAGAAAAGCGGAACAGTCTCGCCCTGTCCTTTCAGGGCACATTGCGTTACAAAGCTAACTTTTAAACCGTTTTTTTTTAATAGTTTACAAAGGCCTTATTATAAAGGGCACATATTCCCGCAAATAAAGACCCAATTATAAATATGAAGAGACTACAAGGCTGTTCATGGGTGAAAACTTTCTGCTAATTAAGGAATTGATTATGATAATAAAAAAAATTAAAAAAAACCTCTGCCTGGCAAACTCGGCTTCCCGTTTCGGCGATGAAAGTCTTATCGACACATGATGTCCAGCGACGTTTCATCGACACGACTGCGTCTCATCAACAAGGCACGATCGCATCTCCATTCATGTGCGACAGTCACGACAGGGATGTTTATCACGCCGAAGTCAAAACAAAATGGCTTGTTAAGGTTGATTCACAGCTTCTCGCAATCATGTACTTCGTCGGTAAGCACAATAGGGAGTTTTCACTGACCTAATGTCGTCCCCATTTTGTTGTTGTGAGCTGTTTGGCCTGTGCCGAAGGCGAGCATTCCAAGGATTTGCATGACCCCTCAAATGCGTAGAGCACAGAAACTTATAAGTCTCACCACGCTGACATCTCCTCAACGGGTGGCGATGTAATCCTTCATATTAGTAAATTTGTTTGGAAAAACAAACTAACAACAAAGTGGCGGACTTACGTCACGTGAAAACAACCTATACCGATCGTTTCGGCGGAAGTTATATTTGCACAGCGACGCCCAAAACGATTTGGCACTGAGTAAAATCCCACAAACAGCAGCATGCTAATTTCGAAACTGGAAAGCATTTTGGTAGCCAGGTGCCCAAATGAGGGGAAAACCAAAAATAGCCGAAACTTTTTTTTTTTTTTTTATTCGCAGATAAACACAGATCTGACTGTTCGCGCAGTAGATTTTTTTTTTTTTTTTCGACCGTTGCTTTCCCGCAGTGAGACCAATCAGACCATTCTGCAACAAGACGCGGTTGGTTAATTTATGATCCAAAAAGCGTCTTCAACAGGGACTCCTTCGCTTGCGAAGTAACCATTCGACTTCTTCACACTGCCCGCATAGAGAAGAAGAAAAGAAAAAAAAGAAAGTAAAATCGGTAAATATCGGTAAACAGCGCTAAAAGAAGAAAAGTAAAGTACCGCCTTTGCACCTTTTTTTTCCCTCACCTTTCTACGGGTCTTACTTTCCCCCTCAAAGAAGCATAGGGTGTCCGTGAGGCCCGGCATCGTTTCGAAAAGCGGATCTCTCACTAACCGACCCGACCGCCTCTGGAGAACATGACAAATGCCTCCATTCTCGAAACGCTATGCGTTCTTGAAAAACCAGAGAAAAACGTGCCGGCAATGAAACGCAACCTCCCCCCCCCCCCCCCTTTCCCCTTTTCCAAATACGTATTATTTCTTTTCGTCCGTTTGTATCTACCCGGTGGGCACTTTACTGTGGTAGGGGCTTTTTCCCTTCCTTTCCCGTCGCCTCCCCCCCTTAAAGCCCCCGTTGAGCTGCTGGCAGGCCGGCTTTCCCCGTTTCTTGTGCCCTCTTTGTTCTGCCCGGTTCATTTCGCTTTGAAGCCCGCTTGCTTCGATCGTGCTTTGAAACTCGAGTCGGCGGAGGCCGAATCTCAACAGCTCTTCCCTCTTCCCTCCAGCGTATCTCGTTCGGAAAGCGGCAGCCATCGGGCAAGGGTTTTTCGGGGCGCCGGCCGTGCCGTGTGTGCACGTCGCGCACCCAGGGCTCTGCGACAGCGACAAAGATAAACGCGGCGTCAACAAACAAACGGGCAGCCGAGGCGAAAAAAAAAAAAAAAAAAGAAAGGAAGAGAAGTGCGAGCCAAAGACGCCTTCGTATGAATATTATTATTATTATGACCGTTTCAGTCGTTGTTGCTGCTACTATATCGTCGTCGCTGTCTGAGTTTTCGTTCGTTCGGATTTCCACGGGCGTGTCTGTGTGGCTGTTTAGAGACTCTCGTGGTTCCCGTTTGTTTTATTTGTTGACGGCGCTGGAGTTCGACCAAAGCGTCCTTTTTTTTTGTTGGTCACTTTTTAGGCGTGTTTTTTTTTCTTCTTTGTCTGGACTATTTGTGCGCGTTGAAACTGGCACGAAAGAACGGTCCCCGCGCGACGACGGTGAAATGTGCCAACGGAAAACGAACTACGCGTTACGGGCGGCCAGGAAGTATAACGCTCTCTGCTTGTGGTCATTTGCGTGTTTTGTTTTATGACCGCGCCAGACGCTCTCCGTACCGAACTCCGCGCACGTATCTTACTGAAATGGGGGTCATTATGAGCTGTGACTTGCGCGATAGCACTTCTTCTTACGGGGTGGAAATGTCTTTCAAAACGATATATATGCGTGCCTTTTTTTTTTTATGACGCTGACTTGCGAGGGAAGTAAGACGCGGAGAAAATGGCCGTTCGCGGGAGCCACACTGCAAAGACTGCCGGTGAACAACTTTTAAAAATGGCCGGATATAGGACCCTCGCCGGACGCAATATAAATGCGCCATTAGACACACGAGTGGCGCGTCGTCCCTCGGCCGCAAGCTTGAATGGAAGCCACGGGCTGACAGGTGTGAATGCGCCAGGCTCGAAATTGGCGCACGCGTGAACCGGACCGATCGTTAGCATCGATCATACCCTCTCTGACTTCGTATCATCTTGGGTCCGAGCGCATCCGGTACACTCTGATCCGGTGCTACTAGCCGGGGGTCCAACGAAGGCTTGACGAAAACACAGCGCCCTGCCGTCCTCCATCTTTCTGTGCGTGGTCAACTCCGCTGGCTCATTGAGTCAAGTGCAGAGAGTGCGCCATGACTTTAGGTCTATACTCTGCGCAAGCGTTTGCGCGACTTCTTGGCTTTGACAGCGCCCGGACTGAACGGGAAACAAAGTATAGTATATTGCGTTCAAGCCTGCTATGTCGCTCAGTGAAAGTATCGTAACTTGGGTAGTAATTCCATCACAGCAATTGAACTACTGTAATTTAATTACTTTTTCTGGTCATTTGTAATTGTAATTAATTACTTTCGGCTCAAAGGAATTGTAATTGTAATTTAATTACTTTCTATCGTCAGTAATTGCAAAATTTCAGGCACAATTACAATTACTTTTGCAAGATTTTGCGGCGCCGGCCCTCCCCCCCCCCCCCCCCTGACCATGGGGACGAGAGTACAGAAAAACGGAGAGAGAAGCTGGGATTCCCAGCCTCTCTTCCGTTCGTCCTTTCCCTCCTTTTAAACTTTCTCCCTTGTAGCTTAGGCTCTACTGGCAGTATTGCACTTTTTTTTTTTTTTTTCAGTGAGACGGAGTATAGTTGAACCTCTCTGGAAGCCTCAGCGCTCGCACAGGCGGCCTAGCGCCCGTTGACACACTCGCACACGCGCACACACAGACACGCACACACACGCACAATCAAAATAGGGTCGCGTTTCGTTGCTTACACTGCTGGCTGAAAGACAGTCCTCTTTGAAGTCCGATGGTGCCACGTGGCTCTGTCTGCCATGCGAGCAGAAAACAATAGTGGAAACATGCCGAAATTGTAAAAGAAAAAAGAATTGAGCTTCATCTTTCAGCGAACGTTGGAAATTTTTATTGTCCATGAAGTTTTTGTTTTCTATCCTTGCGAGTTTTTCACGTCCCTTTTTCTGTAACTCGTCTGTTGGTACTACTAACAGCAGCTTGTGATATAACCTAACATCGAGGCGAAGAAGCAGCGGGTCTCGTTAAAGCGGGGGACACACGAGCAATGAAAACGTGCGCCGCGCGGCAGTATCATAGCAACCGGTACCTGACGTCCTACGTCACTTCCGGGCTGAGCGACGTCGCTCGAATCTGGTCGATACAGATAAAGCCGCGTGGTGCGCCTGTGGCGCGCCTAGCGGCGAGCAGCCATCTTTCACCGCTCGTGTGTGTCATGCTTAACACGACTCGCTTTACTTCCAACCGTTGTTCCAACACTGCTCTTCCCTCTCTCAATCCTCGTCTACCTTTTCGTATTTCATTCTTTTATGTTTGCTCTAACACCTTTTCAACCGTTTCTCAACCTGATTGGAAGAAATTTCGAAACTTTAGAAGCCGCGGCTGTAGGCTGTCGGGTGCTTGCTTGTTACAATTCTTTTTCGTTAAAGCCTTATTATTATCTTTAATTTGTTTGGAGGGCTTCTTACGCATGTGCGGGGCTTGGACTTTTGTTTTTACACCTCTATCGTGGCCCTCCACGCGTTCTCCTCTTCCCCTGGCCGGTGAAACCATGTAACGTCCCGAGGCACGCAGTGTCGCTTTGCATTGAGAACCTTGTTTAAAACAATCTTAACTACAATGGAAAAAAAAAAAAGGTTGACATGGTTTAAAAAAAATAGTTAGAACAGATTAACAGCAGCGGAAAAAATATATAATCGTGAGGTGCAAACTCTGCGCACCGTGTTTGAAAACATATTCAACTAACAAAAAGGCGACCTTCAATTTGCGGAAACATCTGCAGGTAGGCAACTTTCTTGTCACTTTTTTTGTTAATTACATTTATATATAAAAAATGGCTCTTGTATATCTTTTAACTGAAACACGCCCAGTTCATGAAATCGAGGTGTTCAAGAGGCTGAAGAAAACTGCTTATGAAGCTGGTCCAAGCCGGGCACGAAAAAAGCTTCGATTGGAGAAACTCGTGCGATAAAGCAGCCGATTTCCCGTGCTTTCCCAGGGCCAACTTGATAAGTTAATTGTTAATATTGTATTGCACGTTTCAGTGCTTTTCTGTAGTGGAAGACGAAGACTTTCACAAGTTGATGAACGCGCTTCAATCAGAAAAAGCCGTTATGACACGGAAGACCCTCGTTAGCCGCATAGAAGCAGCTGCCTGGGAAATGCGCGACTCCCTTCAGTGAACATTCTAAAGAAAATCGAAACGGTAGACTGCCGACTGCTGGACGTCGTTCCATAGGCAAGTAGATTACAAAATTATTTAACGCGAGAGCGTTAAGGAGCTCTTGTCGCAGAAAAGCCGGCGTCGGCGGCGTGAAAATCCTGATTGGTTGATAGGGTAATGACGTCACAGCCACATGACCTCGCGCGGGAATTTCGAACAACCCACAATACTCGTGAAACGTGACGTCACGCGTTGAACGAAAGTGGTTAAAAAAACATGACATATAATGTAAATTAAAGGTCGCCGCATGTCTCAAATGATTTCACTTTATAAAGTAATTAATTTCCTTTTGAGATCGAGACACTCGAACAACTTTAGGCGAGACTCGAACCCACGACCCGTCGTCTGCATGCTATACAGGATTAACCCAGCATTTCAGGCAAGAGAGTCTGCAATCTCGGCCACGCAAGGCACGCTTGCAGGGCGAATGAGAAGGCGGTATGAACGGGGCCCGATAAAGCTATCGTTTTCCACTCTTAACGGCGAAGCTTAAAGGGAAGCTGAAGAGCTTTTCGAAAAAAATGAGTTAATGGTTGATTCTGACGTGTTTGTGCCTGCTGAGTCCAAATATCACAACCATTTGACCCAAAATAATCCTCAAACGCGAAAAAAAGCCAAGAAATCAGAAGCGATCGCCGCAGCGGCACGCCATTGGCTAGCCACGCGTGACGCGCCGCTACGTCATAAAAGGACCATCTCGATTCTCGTTTGCTCCGTCGCTTGCGGAAGTAGCTGGGCGCCGGGTCTTCTGCTCTCGTAAATCGGGTTCGGCTTCTGATTTTTCGAAATCTTTCGGTGAATCCGAAAGAGGAATGTGTCCAGACGACCCTCGACGTGACAAAGTACGCGTTCCAGCCGTTGGCAAGGTAGGAAAATGACCCCCCGCAGTAATAAACACAGACGAGGAACCGCTTGCGCGGACGCGAGATGGCTGGCTTTGTACCTTCAGGAACGTACTTACTGCTATTTATTGCAACCTAAAATGTTGACAATAAACGGAGTGCTATTGACAGGACACCTCAAGCCGGATTAGCGTGACCCTCCCCAAAACGGTCGTCAGAGGACAAGAATTCTGCACATATCGGCCTTCGTGATTGCCAGCTGCGGGACGCGTGAGCGTGCAGGCTGCATTGTTCATCAAAGCTGAGGTTGTTTGAAGGGATAGTATAATCGGCTTCGGGCGACGAGAGCTTCCCCTGAGATGAGACGGGTGATAAGATAGGGTCGCCGTTCTGCCACCGCCATGTCCTTGCGCACTATGTGAATAACTGCGCAAAAGGTCCATCCTTGTGATAGCGGTACACTTTGCTGCGTTTAGTTTGTTTGCCACAAACTATGGCGCCATCATAGCTTTAGAAAAAGCGGAGATGTGTGCCCGGCACCCCTTAATTTGACGTCGAATTCGTGAAAGCTTCCTGGGTCTCTACATTCGCATACTTCTACCAAGCTTGGTTTACCGCATCACACCGCCACCAGGCGTTATCATCGTCCGATCGCATTTCTACGGCACAAAGAATTGTTGCATTACACAAAATTTATACGAAAAACACTGCGTAACTTGTAAAAAAAAAAAACTCAATTCAGAACAGAAGGTCATATGCGTTGTATTTCCACAAAGCTCTCCTGAAGAGAATATGAACGTTTGAAACGAAATTTATGTTTACGTTTATAATATATGTGGCCTCAAATAATGTCAGCAACTGTAAAAAAAAAGTTTATGTTAAAACGAGTTGCACCGTGAAAGTCGCATTATGAATTGCATGACCACTTATTAGAGCAAGCCCTCCTCTCCCAAGTGACTGGGTAGCCGAGTAGATTAAAAGCAGAAGAAAATAATCTTGGGCTACCCAAGATTGTTTTCTTTTTTTTTCCCCAGACTTCCCGGGCCGGGGTCGGTCCGGAAAATATGGTCACTTCAGCAATATAAGAAACCGACACTAACACACTAATAAGGCGGTTAACACAAGAGAGCCGGTAGAAACCCGCTGTTCGGCTAAATGATCGCGGCTTTTCTAGCACACTGCACAATTCTAATAACGTAACAGCTTTTTTCTAGAACCGTCGACCTAAAATTCCTATCCAGTTACGTTTCCTCTTTGCTTGTGACTTTTAGTGCGCTGGATTGCCTTCTTACCTTCAAAGATGGTCGGCAGAGCGTCGGGCTCAAGCGAGCCTTCTTCAGATCCAAACCCATATGTACATACATAGTTTTCATATGCGCCGTCCGAAACCCGTTTCGAACAAAAAACGGTGTACTTGCTCAAACCCACCTACCCCTTTAAAATCTCGGTGACGAAGTGGAAAAGACGGTAAGCGGGAAGAACAACGACGACGAGCGCTGTTCATGAAAGCTGGCGGCTACACACGAGTACGGCACCGTGCAACAGCACGAGTCATTTGGTTTGGTGCCACGAGAATTCTGCGAACACGTGAACAGACAAGAGAACAATTAGCACGTAAGGCGATTGAGTCAATAGCATGACCGGTCAACGGATAAAAGCAAGCGCTATGCAGCGGCAGAACAACGACGGCTCAAAAAGACACTAGAGCAGCCTACGAGGAAAGCGCGGCCAGCCGCGGCGGGGTCCCCCATCCGGTCCTTTTGTGACGGCGGCTGACGGGCTTCCTCCTCTCTCCCCTTTCCCTCTGCTTTGGAGAGGCGTGGCTTCGGCGCTACCTTGAAGGCGCTGTTCCGGTTAATCCGCGCAGAAAATGACCAAGCGAATACGATATTCGTGATGGCTGAGGTCTCGTTAACTAGGCTCAGGTGTTTTTTCTCGTATTTAAAACCGCTTCAGCTTCCCTTTAAGCGTCCTCTGAGTTTTTATTTTTCTGAGAAAATGCACCGAGATACACTCGAAACGCGATACATCATGAACCTTTCAGGTCGGTTCTTGCCATGCTAAATTAAAATCGTTTTTTTTTTTGAGACATATAACATCGATTTAATTATTGCTACCCTAATGATTAGCTACTTGACGATCTTAAATTCATTACCTATTTCAGGAGCTTTTTGATTGTTCCCGTACACTGGATTGACCCAGAATTTCTGGCAAGAGAGTCTGCAATCTCGGCATGCAAACGTCTCACAGGGCGCCATACCTACGACGTTTTCGCAGCTGCATTGCAAGATGTCTTCCGATAGTTTAAGATAAAGATCTTGATCACTGTAACCGATAACGTATCCAACTTCATCAAGGCTATAAAAGTTATAAAAGTCAAAATAAGTAAATCTAGCCCGATATAGTTATCTCTGAGCGTAATTTCGTCTTTCTATTTGTCACTATATTTTGCACTCGTTTTCTTTCTTTCTTTTTTTCATGCATGCGGTTGGAATTGAGAGAGGAGGGGGGGGGTCGCCATTTTCTTTGCGTGGTAGGGCCGGAACGTTCTGTCTGTTCACTTTATTTAGAAAAATGATTCTATGCGTAGGTGTGTAGCGTGATTCAGGTACAGAAATACGGGGAAACGGGATAAGGTGGAGCGGGGGAGGGGGTGTGCCACTCTTGTGAAATTTTCCTGTTTTGTGGCACTGTCCCTTTCTCAACCCCACTCCCCTCCCGCCCCTCGACGTCCCCCCATCCTGCAGAATTGAAACTCGCTGCGCACTGGTTAACTATCTTGACGCTGTTTACTTCGCGACTAGCTCATTATTGGTCTTAATGGAAGGGGATGGGTGCTTTACCTTACTTGTTGATATAGGTGATAGGAAGTAGTCAGACTCACTGGAATAAAATTCTGCTGTATGCCATAATTTTCGCACTAGTAAATTACTGTAATAAGGTTCTAATCTCATGTAGTGCCCCTGCAAATATTATACCCGAAATAGCCAAATTATAGATCGGTAATAGCCAAATCATTCTTTGCCCACCATAAAGAGTGTTCGGCCAGAAGGTTTGTGAAAATGATCTGGAAGTTGACCTTGTCAACGTCTCGGCTATCTTGGATGACCGACCAGCGACCTCGTCGGATTTCATCTGCCAGCCAAAACACCAACGCTGCGCGGCTCACACAATCAACCTTGTGACCAACGTCGACGCTCTTGCAGCTTCTGATGATGCATGCTACAGCCGCTGCTTATCGACAGCCCTCAGCCAGTGTAGAGCTCTCCGGAACAGGCAGCAGCACTCTACATTTTCTACTGAGACCATTTCTAGGAAGTTCGGTCGTCTTTTGATAGTACCATGTGAGATCCGATGGAATTATCTGTACGACGCTCTGATTTTTCTTGGTAGAATCGACCGAGCTGCATGTGTTGGACAGAATTTCCGGCGAACTGGCTCTACAAATGCTTCAGGACGAAGAAATTCAGGTTAACGTCTAGTATACAAAGGTGAGTTATTCACGGCGCCAGACTAATTACAATAACCTGCAAATATAATGAAGCGAAACTACTGTTAGTGATAATTTGTTCTATTTCGCTCTCTGCCACTAGCCTTTGGAAAAGGCGCTTGACACCCTGCGAAGGAAGTACATGCATATGAAAGCTCTTCTACCCACGATATGGTCAATCTTGAAGGCACTTGACGAGATCACTCCATTTAAAGTTTCTGGAGCTCTTGTCGACGCTGTTAAGCAAGGGGTGTACTCGAGTTAGTTGATTTTGACTAATGAGATAGAACTGTTTCTACCGCAATGGTAAATTATACCAAATGTATCAGGTTTGCAGATGAGCCGAAGAACTAATATCTTATTGTCGCGTCTGCTACGCACCCGTGATTTCGGCTGGCCTATAGGTTGACTTGAGGAAGAGCGACAGGAGCTGGCTGGAAGTAAAGGCGGAATTCGAGAAGCTGGTTTCCAACGAAAGCTCTGCCCTCAGTCCCGCACAATCCAACGAAGACGAAGATTTCTTCGGGGTCCTCTTCGACAGAACAGCCTCCGAGAAATCGGAACAGTGGAAGGCAACAAATGAGACTCACCTGAAATGCCTAGTCGCTTTCCCAAACATTCGGGAAGCTGTTCATGAAGCTCCGGCACCTCTGTACCTTCGTCTGCTGCAGCCGAGATGCTTGCTCTTCAGTGTCGCTAGAGATGTGCTAACAATTGAGCGTAACCGGCTTAGCGACGAAAATTTCGACAAACCAGCTGCTCCTTAAATGCAAGGGTCGTTTAGCTCGCTAAATACCGAGGAATAACGGGGGAAATACGATTCCGCTTTCCTATGATTGGTTGTACCATGCCGGACTTCGAAGTTTTCAGCTGTCAAGCGTGCGCGGTGATCTCTCCTAAAAGAAACTGAAAACAATCCAGCTTCGTTCTTGCCGGGACGTCCAGGCGTGCGCCGAGCGACCTTTGAGCTAGTCATCATATACTTCATTTAAGGAATGCGCAGCCGACTCTACGACGCAATGAGGCATCATCTCACCACTCCTGGTCTTTGTGCACTCTAAGAAATGCCTGCGCGTCTACTTACCCGCAAAACACTCAAAGAGCCAATCTCTGCGATCTATGAAACCAGCTCAGCGAATGACGAGGCGGAACCTCTGTCTAGACTTAAAAATGAAGTCTGCGCTCTGGCATTACGCAATGCAAAATGCCTGGTTCAGACAGTTGCGTTTGACTGCCTTTGTCCGCGTTGCGGCTGCGAGAAACCAGGACATCCCTGCTGCTTATATCGCATGCCAAGATGATTCCTTGAATAGGATTCCACGCTTCATATGAAGCACAGATGTGCCGGTAACTCACTTTCGGTTCTCGACGCAACGCAGTCAAACGTACTCAAACGCTCTCAAACAATTTTTTTTAACAATGTTTTCTTGTATTAATTTCTTCTTCTATAATATTTATCTTCTACGCCCCAAGAAATGCCTGTGCGTCTACTTACCCGTAAAACACTCAAAGAGCCAATCTCTGTGATCTACGAAATCAGCCCAGCGAATGATGAGGCGGAACATCCGTTTAGACCTCAAAATGAAGTCTGCGTTGTGGTATTATTATACGCAATGCAAAGCGTCACGCTTGCAATGCGTAATGCCACAGCGCAGACTTCATTTTTAGGTCTAAACGATGTTCCGCCTCATCATTCGCTGAGCTGATTTCGTAGATCACAGAGATTGGCTCTCCGAGTGTTCTGCGGGTAAGTAGACGCGCAGGCATTTCTTAGAGTGTACGGTTACCCACATCCGGAGCATATTACGTGTCCACAGGCAGAGCGAGGCAGCGGATTATCATGGCTGAAATGTTTTCGTAAGCTGTCTTTTTTTTTTTTTTTTTTAATGATTGACGTCGTTTATAGGTTTGGCCTATCAGCCATTTTTGCTTGAGTTTTATTGTGCCAGTACTCTCGCATATTGGCTTCCCAGTATTATTTTCAAGTTTATTTTATGTTGCTTCGACTTCGGATATTATTTGCGTAAGCATTTTGGAGACTGACCTCACAGCTGTGAATATTGTCACCATTGATTCGGGAGCCTCGAATCGGTTCTTATATATCTCTGAGACATTATTATGTCAACTGAATGTACACAATTTACAATAATGTGAAACGTTTGCAGGTGAATGTGGTTGTATTAGTGCGTGTAGATTGTAGTTTTATGTTAACACTATAGCAAAAGATTCACGTAAGACTGTAACTGTCACATCTTTTTTTTTGTCTTGGTAACAACAGTGTCAACGCAATTTACTTTGCGATCTGGCGTCTTCAAGTACATAAAGTAATTTATTATTATTTATTGCGAATATATGAACGCAGGACTAACCCTACTCCAAATTTTCAGGTTCTTGAAATCATTTAACACAATTCATAAAAGAAAAGTACAATACGTGAAATGTATACAGTGACCATGAACTCGTTTAAAGTTAAATGTCCCAAGCTGGGTGCTCTTAGAAATCAGTAATTGTAAAGTAATTGCATTACGTTTTAAACGTAATTTGTAATTGTAATGAATTACTTTTCACGCAATCGAAATTGTAATTGTAGTTAAACTACTTTTGGAGCAAACTAATTGTAATTAAATTATATTTTGAAAGTAAGTTAGCCATGTGACGGTACATGTGACAAATGAGGGACACTTTATTCTTGCGTTCTTAGATATTGTGGCGAGAGAATCGTTTTACAGTTCCCGGGTTTCTTTCTGTTTCTGTTTTTTTGTTTTTTTTTTCGTGGGTCGGCCTCTGCTGGTTTACGGTTCCTATTAGCGACTCCAGCGAAATCGACGCCGCGTTGCGGCAACGCCAAGAAGCTTAAGAGAAGAAGTCGTTTCGACACTGTCGTCTGCGGTTGCTGCTTGGTTCTTGTAGGCAGCATAGAAACAAACATCGTTTCCAGTAATTATTTTTATGCTTTCGCCGTGTCATTCTTACGCACTGACTAGAAGAAGGTTTCCACCGTCGAAAAATCGCATTGCTTTCATATGTATCGCCGATTTTACGCTGTAGTGCAAGGCATTTAAGGTGGTCCGCGTGCTGAACGACAAAAGCAACCTCCTTTCGTCCGCCATTTTGGCTGACCATCGCGCCCCCTATAGTTCGCTGGAGTCGCAAATAACACCGAATTCCATTTCCTCAATCTCTTAAAAACCTGCAGTCACCGTCTCAGATATGCAATTGCGCGCCGTCAGATGTCTTATGCCCAAATCGTGTCGCTCATATTTATTATTTCTTTTACGGATTGGATGAAGACCGGGCAATCTTTGACCAGAGCAGGGGTTTGCCCAGGAATTAAAATTAAGGGGGGGGGGGGGGGGGGGGTTGAATTTCCAGGGCTCTGCGAGGGGGGGGGGGGGGGGGGGGCAGATATGCATGCGTAGTGCCTGACAGAGTTTCTGGAACTATATACATCCAACATAACAGTTTAAACTTTTAATGAAGAATACGTAAGTATATCAGTCATGTTCTCAATACTGTGATACCGCAATGAATATAATTGTAGAATAAGCGGTCGACTGAAGAAGAATCTGCCAGCACAGAAACGTTTCCGCTATATTGAAGAACCGCCAGCGAAAGTAAAAGCTTTCTCTTAGCAATACGAACACATATCCTAACAGGCTATCTCACGGTATAAAAAGTGTCAATCAATATAGGTAAATTGTAGTCGCTCCCTGTCTTCCAAGGTATACCAAAGGAGACCACATGAAATACAATCTCTGGTGCCACAGTGATAAAAAGTTCTAAACGAAATTTTTAGTATTTCTTATTACTCATAAATATGGCATAGGCTTATCATTCAACTTTTGTTATTTGTTTTGAAACAATAATTAATCATTCTAGCCTTATAGCTAACTTTTTTTAAATGTGATAGGCCAGAAAATACTATAACTTATGAGCGCGAAGATTGGGAGACAGGGGAAAATGTAAAGCAGTAACGAGCAAGTATGTATGCAAGCAAATACTTGGAATATAGCAAACCTATAGACAAAACGAACATCCATACACCGCTGCACCGGCAGGCCTGTGCACACGCGGACAAACGTCGCGAAAAGCGCACTCATATGAAGGTGATCTCAACACACCGACAAAGTAAATAAACACGCGCCAGAAATAATAAAAAAAACAAAAAGTATGCTCAACGATGTTCAGACGCGCGGAAGATACATATCAAAGCTCTTCCTTTTCCGATGAAACCCGGACGATGCACGCGAACCGGGGCGCTCGGTACGAAACTCTGTTCCAGACCAAGTGCTGCCGCAGCCGGCGGCGATGCAATCGGTTTGAGCCAATCAAGCAGTGCCAGAAGTGTGTCTCCTCGGAGCTCGTCTATGTTGTGCATTTGTTTTCACCGGTTCAACGAATCACGCACAGGGAAAATAGGACGGCGCCTTCACATTGCGTGATTCGTGCAGCAAGCAGGTGATAGCACAAAAACAACGAGCGTCGTGACGACGCTAGCAGTCGTACAGCACTTGCTCTCGTCTGCAGCGAGGCGCGCCTACTGAGGCTGGTTCACTTCCCGCTGTCTAAACAAACACACAACACAATTTGTTGAAAAAACGATTAATTAAAGATTCACTTCTCCTTTCAAATTTTCTCTTGCGCGCCTTTTCCTAACTCACGCACTACATTTTTCCTTTTTTTTTTTGTATCAACGCGGCTATGTTTTAGTCTTCATAGTGCATAGAAGCTTGGCTGCACGTGCTTGCACCAGCAGAGTTATAGTTGAAGTACCCTCACTCTGGGGGGGGGGGGGGGGGGGGGGGGGGGGGGAGGGGGAGGGAGTTGTGAATGAATTTTACCAGGCGGCGATAGCCAAACTTATCGCCGCGAATAGCAGCGTGGAGGAGAGGCAAAGAAACGGATGGTGCTCCGATGCCAGCGCGCTCGAGAAAACAAGTTTTGTGCCAACAAAATATTGGGTTTTTTTTTTGTCGTATTTTACGGAAGATTTAAGGGGGTACCCTCAGAAAAACTAGAAGGGGGAGTGCATGCCCCCCCCCCCTCCCCCCTTCACATCTTAGTTGAAGAAGTTCACCTAAGAGTGCGTCTAGACTCGCTCCGGCAGGGCTGCCAATATCAAGTGACCTTTTGATTGACCGATCTTGCGAAGAGGTACAGCATTGGGCCGAGCCACTGTCTCGTCCGAATCCCCAGGCCATTACTACTATCGGAGCTTGGGGGCCCAGCACGTCGTCTATCTCGCTCCCCAATGATCGCCGCTGGTGGGAGGGGAAGGGGGGGGGGGGGGGGGAGATGGCCGGAGATGCTGCTTCCTCGCGGAAGGGAGCAAAGCAAAGAAAGAAAAGTGTGACACGCATTACATAGATGACCTGCAGTTCAATTCATTAGTTGGTTAAGTTAAGCCTCGTTCACACTCTTGCAACCGAGTTCGACGGAGAAAGACAAGACCGTTTTTTAATCCTCTTGCGACTTCTTAGGACCAGCTCCGCAGCAGCGCGCCCGGTCCTAAGAAGTCGCAAGAGGATTAAAAACTGGTCTTGTCTCTCTCGGTCGTACTCGGTTGCAAGAGTGTGAACGAGCCTTTACAGTGCAGTCGCCTGATGTCTTCTCGTAAATAAGAACGACATGAGTAAGCCGAGCAGTTTTTGAAGGAATAAAAGCACAAGAAACCTCTGCTAGTTTGCTCCACTTCATTTTTTTGACCAATGCTTCCCGGTCGTGTCACATTCACGTTTAAGGCGATCACTAGCTGACAGAGGTGTCACCAGATTGAAAAAAAAGTAATAATAATAATCAGCGCTCAGAATATGAACATCCCGGACACAGGCATAATTACGTGATACGGGTACTAAAAATATTTAAAAAAATACTATAATGGCAGGTGCTGATCACACAAAAGACACACCACTTTTTTATCGCCTCCGCGTGGCCTCTTCGTCACCAGCAAAACTCCTAATTGAAGTCAATAGGCTTTCCGCTGCCAAAAGAACCATGTTGTACATTGACTGTGAGAAGACTGAAGCGTGTCAGTTTGAGAACGAAGTCGTGTGGCACAACCTACATCATGCTTCAATAGACTACAACAAAACTTAAACCAGAATCGTCATTTACCATGCTCCAAAAGCTACGTGTTGCGTGTCAAGTGCGACAGATGTCCCTATAGGAATATAGCAGTAATCGAAGCCCCCGTCACTTGTCTTGCGGTGGCGACACCTCAGCCGCTTCAAGTCTGATGGCAGAATCTCGACGGTAAACACGTTGGGTCCTGCCACGACACCGGACACTCTGCTACCAATTAAGCTCCGTCGAACGCGTCCATGCGTCCGGGGACACAAGTTGTCATCCCAGAGTTACAACCGAATACGGCACGTATTACATACGGTCTCGTCGATGCCCGTGTCTCGTCCTGTGCATTTTGCCGGCTGTCTACCCATATTATTTCATAAATCAGTTGTCAATTAGTTGAGTGATTTGTTGGCGGGCTATTTGGTGACCCAATTTGTCAGTGGGGGGAGAAAACAAATGGTAGTTGAAAGAGCGAAGAAACAGAAGAAGAAAAAAGATAATATCACAAAGAACGGTGTCGATAAATCGAAGAGAGACACGCGGCATCATTTTTAGCAAAACAAGCGATTTTTCAGCATTTATTCTTGTATAAAAAAGAAGCAAAATATGTCAAGTTAAATCTGAATTTTTAAACATATAAATAAGCTTCTCTTCCGTCCACACGTGACATATCGTTTTTACGGTTGCAACCGTTGCTACAACTACACGATAGAGCAAGCTACCTCTTGTGTCCTCAGTTCAGTTCAGAAAGCGTTTATTGGCCTTTGGGGGAGGGAGAATGGGGCTGAGATCGGTGGCTTACAGGCCTGGATCTATGGCCAAGGGAAGGGGTTGAGGGGGGTTAAAGATAGGCGGTGAGCCCCGCATCGTGGATGAAATCCACGAGCGTGGTCATAACTGCCCGACGTTTGTCGGGAGGGCCCTGAGGATGGACCCATTCCTCCATGCTAGATACGTCTGGTGGTGTGTGTTTTCGACGAATCTCTTCCAGCTCCGGACAGTCCCAGAGTAAGTGGCTTTGGTCGGCAAGAAGGCTGGGGTCTTGACAGAAGCTGCAATGGGGTGATGTGGGTGGCTTGGTCCAATGCGTCCTGCGTGCCGGTGTGCATGTGGTATTTGTGATTATCCTCCGGAGCAGCACCGTTGATCCCCTGCCCATTCCGCTCGGGAGCGGATTTACGCAGGGGGTCAGGACTGCCCTCAGGGTCTGTCTTGAGGATTCTTTAACGAGCTGTTTTGCCTCCTCAGGGTCGTAGTCTGGGTCTTCGCCATCGTCGCCAACCTCAGGCGGGAGCGAGTACCCGTGTTCTTGTAGGTGATTTGGCACACTACTCGGCTCGCGGGGGGAATCCAGATGCGCGCGGGCCATGCAGTGTGCTTGTACGTTGCCCTGAATGTCTGCGTGGGCAGGTATCCAGGACACTTTGATGGTTGTACCGGCTGCAATTAGGTCGGAGGCCATCCTTCGGATGGCCTTAACTCGCTTGTTCGGGGAGTGGCGAGAGCGACATTCTATTAATGCAGCCGCAGAGTCAGTGCAAATCTGTAGGTGTGTCGGTCGGATTTCCTTCTCGATGACGGTACGCAGTGCCAGTTGGATAGCTCCAAGTTCTCCGCCCTTGACCGATGTGCCGCCGGGCAATGTTTCGGCCATGGTGATTCCTAGGCGGGGAATCACAACCGCAGCGGAGCAAATCGGTTTAGGGAAGGAGACGAAAGCCGCATCAGTGTATACTGCGAGCTTCTCATTGGTGTCCGTCCACTCTTGGACGAGTTTGCAGTGCTGTCGCACTTGGCAAGCTTGCTTGCCAGGGCGACTGGGCCCGGCTCCCCTTGGTACCGGTCGGTCGTCCACGAGGCACACATCGTCGCTCCATGGGGGGTCAACCTCTTCTTCGTTTTGTCCAATCTATCGTGTTTTTGTTTAATACATCTTCTTTATTTTCCTCTTTTGTGTTCTGTCCGAATAAAGCAGTCACTCACCGGACTCTGCACGCGATGGTCGTGCTCTGATAGCGGTCCATGAACCACCCAACACTACACTACCCTCCTTGAAATAGCACGTAGATCCTACGTATATTCAATCAATCGCTGTTGTTCTTTTTACTGCCGTTCACACTGGGGAGTTTGGTTAATTGTTTCACCGTGGTTTAAGGCTGTTCCCTGCACGTTTTGCTAACGGGCCACGATGGCGAATCTTGATTGGCGACCCCAGCCAAAGCCAACGGCACCCAGCAGTCAACAGGCGAAGCTGTAAACGTGTTTACAATCTTCTACTCGGGGGTTCGCTTACGAAGCTCTGAATTAAGGGCGCATACCATTTAGCTGGCGTCGGCGGTAAAAACCCCGGCGCTCTCCGTGTCAGATTGTTTATACTCCGAAGAACACTTCGTGAATTATACGGAAGCCATCAGTTGCTCTCTGCTGTGCTGGCCGTACAAAGATTGATCCGCCACTTTCTATCACTGTGCTCATTTCTTTGCAAGTGTTCGTCGATCCATCTATCCGTCGTTCATCCGTACACGTCTACGGCCAAGCTCATTTTCCCCCGGCTATTCGGAATGCTGTTTTATGGGATGGAAGAAAGTTATGCGCCTATAGTAGCATATATTAATCATTTCCGTTGGAGGAGGACAAAGATGAAGCGACGTTACTCGCTTTAAATGAGTATTTGCGTCCTCCAGGCTCGAAAGCTTATTACGATCACACACAGGCAGAAAGCACAACCACACATTCAAATACGAGAACAATCTCACGCGCGCTTAGTGAAGATAATAAGGCTCCAGGAATAAATTTGAAGTCGTGTATGTAAAGCTTGCGGAAAAAAAGAAAAAAAAGAAGAAGGCTCAGTTAATGCAATGCTGACGCAGTTCCCTAAAGGCCAAAGATAGCAAAAAAAGAAAAAAAAAAGAAAGGTTACTAATGAGTTGAATATATCATACAAAGGAAGGAGAGTGTCCACGAAAACAAATTCCGGTTCCTCTTGCGCCGAAAGTACGTTAAAAAAGTACAACGGCGGAAGTCCGCGGAAAAGTTGCCAGTGCAAAAAGAAGGCTGGCTTCGCTGTAGTCCATTTAATCTGACAGTAAATAACAATGAGTCGTCGTCTGTGCAAGACAATTCCGATCTATCCTAAGGCGCCATTTTCCTCCAGGCGCTCTGCGCGTAGTCCGCCCTCGAATGAGCCCCTATTTGGCGAAGCCCGAGGAAGGTGACTCGACACTTAATTTCGGAGTCCTTCAGGGGAAGACACTCTCCTAGTTCCAACTGCGACCGCATTCTTTTGCGCCCGGGTCCGGGCGATGAGACTTGTGAAGATAGGCGCTCTCCCTGCGTCTCGGCACGCCTCTCCCCAGAGTCAGCATTTGGGGCCGAGGCGCTCTGAAAACGCCGACTCGTCTTCACGCTGGATTGTCGGAGGCAGTTTGGCGCATAATATTGAAAGCCGGTGGAAGGAAGTCCGGCGAGCAAGCCGACAGTGAAAACGCATGGGGACGCTAGTCTTTTGGGCTCCCCATTTCGGGTGGGTGTAGTATTTGCAACTCCAAGGGCGTGCATTTCATTCCCTTTCCTCCTAGTGTTTCACGTTTCGGACGCCAGGCTGCGCCAGGTTTCGCTGCATACTTGGATGGGAGCTCGCTGCCCGCTTCTCTCCTTCGCGTATTTTACACTGGGTAGCGTCGCCTCCGCTGGGTTTGCGAAGTTACCGAAGAAAGGGAGGTGCGAGTCCAAAGCGAGAAATTCAGTTCCTTGATTCGAGTGCTGCACTCTATTCACTGCATTGGAGTGTATCCTAGAATGGGAGTGCCGCGAGCGTTTGGGATAGAGGTGTTGAATAGAGGCCGACATTCCTATACAAAAAAGCTAGGTAGCTGGTCGTGTGGAACAAACATGGCACCACTTTCGTTGATTTGTTACATCGGTGTTGTGACTCTAGGTTTGTTTTCGCGCGTCGAGCTTACCAATTAGCAGATATCAGAACCCGGCTTTTTACGCGAAAATTGCCCTAAAAAAAAGCCTATTTTGGGCCACTGCGTGCAAACCTCTGCTATATAATCGAGAGAAAGCTTTTTCGCAAACACGAGAGGTGGTGTCGCAATTGTTCCATTTGTCGCATTCCCTCACCAAGTACCTCGGCGAACCGTGGGTATTCGAAATATTCATGTTATTTTAGTACACTATAATTGAATTGCGTAAAACATGACATTTTACGAGCTAGAAATGAGTTAAGCTTTTCCAGAAAGAATAAGGCGTCTAACCAAAAATAACGCTCTGAAGTGTTTTTTATTACCAGCGGCTACAAGGCAGCCATTATGACTACAGATTTTGGCACGCCTGATCGCGTGTTCACAACCTTATCAGAAGATTAATTATAATCATAAGCTCACTTTGTATCGCTTCTTCACCATTATATACGGGTAGTACGTTGAACTCTTTTTTTTTTTTTAGATATGCTGCCTTCGTGTAGTCGATCGCGTTTTGGACAATGTACAGTGATGAAGAAGGTGTAGAGAAATGCAGCCAATATTATCCATGCATACATATATCTAAATTAGGCGGTCGATCTTACGTTTAGATGGGTTTATCTGAATCGGAGTCGTCAAATGCTCGGGAGTAGCGGAAGTTCATAATACACTGCCAGGTCACTGCTGTATACGCAACATAATTATGTCGCCTCTCGTTGCCAGGAAAACATCGCTGACTGTGTGGATACATACCAGGGTCGTATTGTATGATATTCATTTGAATTGTAAAGTGAAGTGTTTTAAAAAGAGGTGCAAAAAAAGAAGATGGAGCGGTTTTGTATTTGAGAAAAAACACTTTAATTGTGTTCATTTGGCCGTTAGAAAAACAGATATCACAATTATATACCAATGCGACGCGTCGGAGAGCCATAAGAGCGATTTCAAAGTAGAGCTGAAGCAAAGCCACCCTAGTCTTGGGAAGCCAAAAGATCCGTCTTTCGCGCTTTCTCGCGTAAAACTCCACTAGAATTTACTTCTAACTAATTTTTTTCCAGAAACTCCGTAGCTTCCATTAAAGTGCGTATAGATGTATTTTTATGTGCGCAGTACTTGTTTTTTTCACATTATTTAAGCATAAGGCGATTTTTAACGAACCCCCCCCCCCCCCCACACACACACTTTTACCCAATCATCATTTTTGTCGGTACGTCCGTGCATTTCCCGCTAAATCTAGCGGAGAAACTAAATTGGTGCTTAGTAACAAGTTACGTCATTTGATGTTACGTGATTTGTGCACCAATTATGGTTCCCCGTCAAGGTCGGCGGGAAAATCGATTTCACGTGACCTGACCGTCAAGGGCTTATACACCAATTCACTTTCCCCGCTAAATCTGGCGGGAAAATTGATGTCACGTGACTTAACCACCTTGATTGTACTTTAAATACTGCATTTCATGCATTAGAGGACTTTGAAAATAAAGGTGGCTGCCGATTGTTTAGAACTACTTTTTAATGATGATGGAGTAGCCGGCTATATTTTAGGGTTATCAGCCCCATCTCCAGTTAATATATATATATTAACTGGAGATGGGGCTGATAACCCTAAAATATAGCCGGCTACTCCATCATCATTAAAAAGCGGTTCTAAAAAATTTGCAGCCCCCTTTATTTTCAAAGTCCTATCATGCATGAAATGTTGTATGTAAAGTACGATCAATATACATGTGTGTGTGTGTGTGTGTGTTTGTGTGTGTGTGTGTGTGTGTTTGTAAAGCAGTCTGCATACAGATTCCAACGCGAGTCACCGTGAGATCCGTGCTTCGAATGCCGCATGGCAACGAGTTCGAGGAGGAAACTTGGCAGGCGGCATTCGAACCACGGATATTGCGATGACTCGTGTTTGCAGGCTGTCTTTTGTATGATGTATGAGCAGTGTGACCCTGGCTTTAAAGGAGCTGTGCAACGATATTCAATTGGAATGTTTTTTCACTTGACACGAGCTTACTGGCACACCTGGGACTCAAGGATACTCACACGCAACGCCACTGGCCAAGAAACTCCTTTGTTGCGGTGTAATTTCAAGGACAAAAGCCATCATTTTCATTCAATCTCTCCTTTGCAAAATTTGATGACGTAACGTGGGGATCGCAGTACACCCAAGTGACGATATTTGAATGGGGTTCATAGATTACACCCGAGCATTGCGTGGGCACTCGACTTGGGCTCGTGATAATTGCTAGCTCTAGAAGTATTCGGGTAGTGACCCGTGTCCAATCACTGCAACGACGACAACAGCCGAGCCATAACAATGTCTGGAACTCAGCGCGTGTCCTGCGCTTTGCCAACCCCAGCGCGTGGCTATGATCAACACTGGAGGCATATAGTCGGCTCCAGATCACGTGGCCGCTTGTTCTGGCTGCGAGTTGAGGGCGTGAACGCTGCTCGTTTTTCTTTAATTTTTTTCTGGGACTTCTATTGCGTGGGGTGAAAAACGAACGCGTGTTTCATAGGTCATTAACGTTAGGGATCCGTTTTAAGCGGTATTTGCGCAAAGTACAAAAATTGTTGCATCGCTCCTTTAAAGGGGTGCTGGAGCAAAAATTTCAGTGTCCATAATAGACCATTTGCTATATTACCCAAGCATCAAGGAAAATGCAGGGATTGGTGTTCCACGCGCCACACACGCACGCCTTCCCCGTATAAAAGATTCGAAGTAAATAACCAAAATAAAGCGTTGACGAACGCGCGTGCAAGAAGGCATTTGTTTTAGGTATTTGCTTTAGAAAAATTACTACTGCTGACGCCAGCACGTGCGGCACGTGGAACACCAATCCCTGCATTCTCTTTGATGCTTGGGTAATATAGCAATAGGTCTATTAGTGGGCGCACGATCTTTCCACGAGCCAGCAGCCCGGTGTGCGCGAGCACGCGCAACGAAATTGACGTCATAGTGCTCCATTCTCGCTTAAGATGACAGTGGAATGCGTGGGCTCGGGGGAAAAGGAGAATAAAGACAACGTTTTCATCACCACAGTGGGTCCTGGTGTAAAAGGTAAGGGATTAATTGGTCAAACAAGCACGTAGCTTTCACTGGTAGAAATGAAAAGCCTGTCTTTATTCTCCTTTGGCCCGTAGTCCACACATTTCACTGTCAGCTTAAGCGTGAACGGGGGATTATGACGTCAATTTCGTTGTGTTTTCTCGCGCACACCGGTGGCTACTGGCACGTAGAAACATCCTGCGCCACTTATTATGGACACTAAAATGTTTTTGGTTCAGTATCACTTTAAGGAATATTCAGTGACACGACTAATGACAGTGACTGAAACGGGAAAATAAATCACGTAATTCGAAGATGGCAATGAAAATCTCCCTTTTGCTCACCTTCTGATGGTGTACCACCTTACCACTGTGTTTTTACGCGTTCTTGTTTTTATCGTTCACCCTCTGTTCGCAGTTTCACCTTTCTATCTCAAAAAGAGGCTAATCTTTTGTCATTACCCGGTCATGTTTCGCGCGCCCTTCCCCAAAAGCCCAACTCTACACGCCCAGAAGCCAACAACAAAAACGGCAAGGATAACAACCTCTCCGAAATATCGAGAGAGAAAAAAAAGGGGGTGGGGGGGGGGGGGGGGGGGAGGATCGATTTGGCGCGATGTGAAGTTGCTAAGTGCCCCCAATGTGCCGCCATTTTCCACTGCGTCTGATGACTCCGAAACTTTCTTTTATTACGGGATTTGTGTCGTCGCCTCATTTATTTATTTCTGGTGACAGGGGCCTATATCCTAGAACGGTGCGTTTCGTTTGAGGCGAACCCGTTAAACTAAAAATAAAAATGTTTGCCTTTACGAACAAACTCAAGGAAGATGCTTCACCGAGTTCGCGCCATCGTCCCGAAGCTTTCTCGTCCTTCTCCAATTTCACTAAAAGTAAAAAAATATCTAAAGAAAAAAATTGAGGCAGCTTGTATAAATGCACAGACCCCGAAATTACTCTAACTTCCTGCGTTCACCTTTTTTTTTTTCTTTTTGGCTGGCTTTTTTTGTTGTTGTTGCAAGGTACTGGTATTAAGAAGAGGAACGCCGACTTAGCAGGTTACCGTTTATATATATATATATATATATATATATATATATATATATATATGTATCTTTGTTATACTGCGCAATTTTCGAGCCTCAGAATAAAAACACCCCCACCCCTCCTCCCCTTCTGACAAAACAAAACAAAAAATCTTAAGTTTCTTCGTGTGCGCCAGGTGGCATTGTAATCAGCTGCTGCGTCTCAAGTCGATGCTGTCTCCTGCTAGCTCCGTCGACAGCCGAGCTAAGGGACCCACCTGCCGTGTTCTCGATCGCGATTAGGGCATGCGGACATTTCTGCGAGGACGTCCGTTTGGGGCCAAAATGATGCCATTTCAGACATTGTGTCTAAGCAAAAACAAAAAAGACAAAAAAAAAATACTCATTCATATTACGTAACTCCCTTTTGTTCTTCTACTCGGTAGGTCATGCAACCCCAGCACGTTCTGTCCATGTCACTTCGTCGTGCCGGAAAGGTTTTTCTCTTTTCCTTTTCTCAAAGAAAATAAAACGGTGAAGATTAAGAGGTGGGAAGGGGGACTTTTTTTTTTTCTTTTTACTTTGTACAATGACAGGTTTGCATCGTTAATTATCTGGCATGGGGTTCAAGCGCGCGAGCGAACTCCGTTCTCAGCGGTTATTCTTTGTTTCTTTCTTTTTCTTTCCCCTCTGCTATTTACTGACGTCCATTATTTCAGGCAGCGTGTGCAGTCACCGACAGGAAGGACAGACGTGAGCGTTGTTAATTCCATTCTTTGTTTTGTCATGCCTTTTCGAGACGATAAATATTGGCAAACTCGCGGGGGTCCTTAAGTACAAAATCTTTCGCGAAATTTCTATGGTATTTGTGTTGCCTTTGTGTCCGATCGAAGCCAAGACTTTCGTAAATAATTCAGATCAGGCGGGTGCTGTTCGTGATTGTCGCTGCATTGCGAATAATGTTCCATACAAATGCCGTTTTCCGTTTGTTTGTTTGTTTTTTAATATATTTTCGTATTTTACAGCAGTTTGATGGTAAATTTTTTAAATCAATGTGTACGGTATAATTGCCACCAAAATTGCAATTTTCTTTCTCCATAATTTACTGTCAATGCGACGAAAAGAAAGGAATGTTCCACCGGGCCTTGTTCGATTCCTTATGCATTCAGGCTCATGAATCCATTTACGCTCTTGAGTAAATGGATGTAATGACTTCACCCGCATGATTTTTTTTTTGCGTGCAACATTAACGATTGATTGACTAGACATACGCGCGGTGTTTGAGTCCTTATGCTTTCTGCAAGTCATTGGCGGTCTTGTATCGGTGCTGTTGCTAGATCTGAATCCACTTGTAAAACGGACCGGTGAAAAACTCATCCACCAGGAAAAGTAATGAATTCTCGTTACGTTTATTCGTGCATTAGATGAGCTACTCGTTCTTATCTAGAAGTAGTCCAGTTGTTGCATTTTGCCTAATACGTTAACGCTTTGCTGCTAACATCATTACGTGTAAAACGTCATGCACACATATTTTGCGCAGTGTAGCATCGAGAATATGGCGTCTATGTTTCACGACAGCCCGCACAAAACCAAAAATACATTGTAATACGCAAAATTTTTAAAGCATAAACGATCTTTGAAAGTTCGGTGGTATTTCAGTTGATGTTGGAAACCGTGATCAATTAAAATCTGTTAAAATTACTTCCAAACTACAATTTGTGTGGCTGAAGTCCTTTTCAAAAATCGCTTCTTTTGTAAAGTGTGCCGCACCTAACGCACAAAAGCAAAGAGGACGAGCGCGCTTGCCGTTTCTTCCGCTTCAACGATGTTGCATTACAACGTTGTTGGACTATTTCACCAAGAGAACGGCGAAGAGTAAAATTGTTAGCCGTTTTCTTCCGGGAATTTCTACGACCGACAGGCCTTATGGCGTGACTTTAAATTCCCAACTAGCGACACTGCTAAATCATTTTTTAATCGTTTTCGTGCACCGAAGAGCCTGCATGACTAACGATACGTTTCACCACAGAGTCTATAGTCCCAGCCAAAAAAAGGTATAACAATTTAATTAACATATATAAAGCCTCGTATGAACGAAAAGCGAAAACCTGCCACTGTTGTTAACTTTTTTTTGGACAATTTTTAACGGTTTACGCGAGTTTTATTTTGCCCAGAGAGATCTACGATACACGTAGGCACGGTTCTCTCTCACGTTTCAAACAGCACAATACATAAACATATACCTTAACATAACAGAAAGCATGCTTTCATCTGTAGGTTATGCTTTCTTCGGTGAAGCTTGCTTTAGTGTGTGAGCGGTTTGGAAGCCTGCCAATGTGAAGAAGACACGAGGCAGGCAAAAATGAAGTTTCTAGATGTTTATTAATAACAATTTCTGTCACAAAACCGCGAAACCCATTACCATCGTTAGGAAGAATCCCGCTGCATTCTTAACTCGTAGTTTCGTCAAATGAATTAATTGGTGAGCAGCGTTGCTTCAACTGCCATATGCACAGTTGTTGTCAGTCCATGCAACACGAGGGAGAGGCGCGATTAATCATTGTGATATAAAACTGAACGTTATTTGTTCCACCGTCTTCATAAAGACTCCTTCGCACAGGCTCCGTCTCAACATCTAATTAAAACTATCTCTATATTATCTCGAATGCACCGTATTTACCGAGAAAATGAGAAAGAGGAGGAGACGAGAGCCCGCAAAGATATCGAAACGCCGAGCACTGGTTGGAACGATTAATGGGCTAGGCATAAAACTAGCAGCCTTTGTCTCCACTCCACCCGTCGAATGCATCAGAATGCAGAACGCTGGCGCTTTCGCCTTCGAACGCGTTCAATGAAAGCAGCGGAGACGAAGGCAGCTTTCTCTTCTCTGCACTCGTATAGCCTCCTATACACCGACGAAGCCTGGCAGATCCCCACCAGTAGCGGTCGCCGAAATGAAAAAGGTGGAGCGGCAGACAACGGATGAAAAAAGAGCCACGTGGCTGGCGCCCCGCTGTGGCGAGACGCCGAAACACACTTCTCCCGAGCGAACAACTGTGTTTCGGGTCCTCGCCACTGCAAAAGCTGTGCGCTGACGTTCAGGCTCCCCCAAAGCCATAGATAGGGAAAAGATTGGACAAAAGGCGTGACCCGCCTGACAGCTCGTCAGCCACGTCACGCTAGCGTCGCGGGCACGCCCCACTCCACCATTTTTGTTCTTACCCTCGCCAGACGACTACGCCCGTATTCGCTGCTCTCCGCGACTGCCCATGTATAGCTGATTTTGTCAGTGTTTAACGGCATTTAATCTCTGCGGTGTTTATGCGAGAGCCATGTTTATTCAGTTCCACCGTAAACTTGTTTATTCTCCGCCCATACGTGCAGTGGCGCTGCCCTGATCCCAAAAATTGCTTCCGCTCGGTCAGACTCTGCGCTTGGTGTGTCGCGAAATTTCCACTGGAATAAAACGCTCGTTGCTTACAGCTCTAGTTGAGACCGTTCATATCTGTTGATTTTGATGTCGGGGTACGAGGATTTAAATTTCCGACGCAGTTGATAAGTTCTTAGCAGAATATTCGCGTCAGCGAGCGCCGACGCGCGATCGCGCATCAGCGACATGAGGTATGGCAGGTGCACCCGCGTTTGCTACGAAATCTACGAAACGCGCTTCCACCGAAACTATGAGCGATTGTAAACTAAAATTTCAAAGAGAGCTAAAGCTATTCGCCCGAGATGGTTACTTGCAACCGTGCTTCTGAGCGGGATTTTTTCGCGATATGCGCCAAATGCCCCCCCCCCCCCCCCCCCCCCCCCAATGTGAAGCTTGCAGCTATATTTTTAAATGAGATCATCTCGTCATGCTTGCGTTTTTCTTGCTTCAAACGGGGGCTTTCAGTAATGACAGATATTGTTGTATACAACTTTTGGAGTAGCAGGCTACAATTCAAACTTGTCGTGCCTGAGCGTTAGAGAGCGCTAGCCAAATACCCGTGCCACACGGGCAACGCGAATGCCATTTACAACGAATGACATTTGTGTGATCGGCGAATCAGCTCGCAATCTGTCGCGCGTGGAATACGCTACGCCCGGAGTGTCACGCGCTGATTGGCCGTCCGCTCAAATGTCATTCGTTGCAAATGGCATTCGAGTTGCCCGTGAGGCACGGGTATAATTTAGCTCGATCTGGAGACAAAAATCAGGATTTTTTTTTATACATCAAATACCTTTTAATTTAAACCGTCAAAACATGATCAAATGCAATCCGGTGCTAACTAGATATGTTCCAGTTCATCTGCCCAGAACCAGCCCAGAACTTTCCCAAGTGGCATGTCTAATAAGTAACCTATGCTCGAACTTTGTGATCGACTAAATCCGACGCGGTGCAGCCATTGACTTGCTGGATGAGCATTTCTTTGCATTCCTTTTCTCAGCTGCCATCCGGGTGCTCTCCTCCACACAAAATCGAATCCTGGCCCTGCTGGAACGCCTGATTAGTTTTTCTTTGATTTCATGGCTTCAGTCTGCTTCAGTTTCTTCCAGCCATTTGAGCGACTTTGCTCAAACTGCAATTCTTCAAAGTGTGCCTAAAAAAATATAATTTATTGTACCTCACAATGCCATATAATTAACATTTACATGCACAATTGCTTCATGTACATTAAATTCAGGAAAACTTATAACTTTTAATTTATTTACCAGTTACTAGTTTCAACAGGGCTGTCTTAACCAGGGCCCCTTAGAAGTTGCAGATAGTGAACATCAGAAATGCACATAATTAGAATAAACTTTGCCGTTTTGTTTTGTTTGATTTAAGGTCTATGTGCTCCTATATCTTGATGTAACAAACAAGGGTCGTGGCTTTAGTGATCCCACATGCTTATCTTTATTGCAACTAACTATATTTATGTTCCACTTTTCTTGAGTTGAGCCAAAGTTTAAACTGCATGTACGATCAGATCAATGCTATTGACAATTATTTATAAATCCGTGCCGTGCGCGATCGCATCTGTGGAAAAATCTCCATTTACATGGGGAGTTTTGAAATATATGAAAACATTCTTGCCTCACAAAGTCGGGAACCTGCTGTCGGCGTGCACTTGTCGCGCTTTATTTTTATTAGCCAAACTTTCCGTCCTTTTTTATTTATTTTTTTTTTTTTTGCGCAATAATAAACAAGCGAAAGCCGTCATGGCTGCTGTTAAAGTACCCATTGGCACAGCAGCAAACCATTTTCGTCTTGGAAGTGAAAATAAAAGCTCAGAAAATCATAGAGCCGGTAAGAATCCCGGAAAAAAGCTCACCGGAGAGAAGCTCACCGGACAAAAGCTCACCCATTTTTTCACAGACCTGGACAAAAGCTCACCAGAGAAAATTTCATATTCGTCTTAACACGTCTCCGGACAACTTAGATACATGCGTGCGACACTAAAATACAATGATAAATTAAATCTGACAGGCGCATGGTTTGTTGCTTAGAGTAGAAACAAGTTTATTTATCGATTGGTTAGAAACAAATGCAGTCCCTCATTAGCGCCAGCAGTCTTGGTAGATCTGGGTGTACCTGTAATCCCTCAAAAATATTTTTCGCACGATTCTGCAGGCGCAGAGTGGGTTTTCGCACCCGCTTCTCTGGGGGTTCACCTCTGCGGGCTTGTGTGAATGCCGTGTGGCAACGAACGCCTGATTTTCCTGTGGGCATTAAATCAGAATCCAGATGCTTAGACGGACGTGGCCGAAGCACTTCTGGAACCCGGTATTCCATCCTTCACAGGTGTATCCCCGGTCTTTATCTTGAACAGTGGCGTCGTACATATTCCACCGTTCCGGGGGAAACTCCGGTCGTCGTCAGCACAGTCAGGCAAAGGAAAGAGTTCGCTCTCTGGGTGCCGCCACAGAAGGAGCACAAGCATGGCGGAAGGGGCCGTTGTCATACGTGCAATCAAAGTAGTCCAGCAGGTCGCCGATGTCACCGGTAGACTTTTCCCTGATGTAGGTTAGTCCTTCGGGCACAAGTTGTGGTGGAAGGAACGCTAGCCTATCCAAAATCCCGCACAGCTTTCTAAATTGGTCATCTGTCCCAAAGGCCACACTCCCGTTCCTTCAAAATATTTTTAAAACTTTGCAACTCAATGGTTTGTATATTACAATTTTGCTTCAGTTTCCTTTTCACAACACCCTGAGATAATCCTTGATTTTAAATACATTTACGACGCTCAATGACGGAACGGATTTAATTTTCCTAGCCAATCACTTCAAATATTTACCTGAACCCCAAGAACACCCATGCATTAGTAATAAAGAAAGATTGTGCCTAACCGTTATGTGCGCGTTTAGCGTATCATAAGCACAATGAAAAAGTGAGGTCGATAAAGGGTGACTTCGCTTCTTCGGGATCAAAAACTTCGATTCACGAAGTTTCTTGGGGGTGGCGCAAGGGTGCTCCGGCAAACCTTGAGTCAAGCAAGCTTGATCTTATCAGCTCCACTCAGTTTCAGTGACCTAAATTTTGGTTCCAAATCGTTGCTTCTCAGCCTGTTATGGCTTATCTGTCGACACCTTTGCATGTGATGGGATGCCAGCTATCCTAAAAATGGTGGAATGTCCAGTGCGTCCGCACTTTATCCCAGCCCGTGTTTCGCCCGGTGTAAGAAAAAAAAAATGAAGTGAGCTTTTGTCCGGTGAGCTTCTGTCCGGTGAGCTTTTGTCCGGAGAGCTTTTGTCCGGTTACCAGCCGGTAAACCCCCACCGTAGCGTAAGCGCGCGTACGGGGAATAAGAACAAAAATGGTGGACAGGAGCGTGTCGGGTGCAGCGCTTTCGTCGTTGCCACGCGGTTGCTAGGGCCAACGTCAACCCCGGTGGGAGGAGACAAGCGTACGCCTGGTTTCACCGAGGACAATAGATGGCCAAACTCTTTCCCTATCTATGGCCCTGGGTAAGAATCCCAGGACCATAGATAGGGGGTACTCCGGCGATTTCTTCATGGTCCCCGATTTGCTTGAAATTTTGCTAAACTCGCCATACAACGTCGCCAAAATAGTATCCCAAATATTAGGTCAAAATAATTTTTTTTCTCGAAGTTATTGAATTTACAATTTTGGTCTTCACCGTGTTTTTCAAACTGAAAGTCTCTACTGGCAACAACGAAAAAGTGACGTCAGTGGAAGTGCAGGGGTTCACTCTTTGGACTGTAGAATTTGTTCCCAACTAATTCGAAGCAGTTTCATGGTGTCAAATGAATGCTTTGGAAGCTCGCTCCAGTCCCCACGCTCCAGCACGGAACAAATGATTGGCATATTCTATTTTTTAGACTGCTCGCTCGACTGGCAAGCTTGCCTTCCACTGACGTCACGGCACTAAAAAGTGCGGGTATATTTGAATGCTGGTTTTTGCATCATTTTCATTTACCGATTTCGCAATAACTATTATGAATTTCGCGATACTAAATAGCATACCGGAAAGGGTAAAGGCCGGGGAGTTAGAAAATATAGTTAGTTGAGGTAGCTAAAAAAATCGCCGGAGTACAGCTTACCGAGAAACACCCGACCCCAGGGGCAGGAACCCGTTTTTGAACCTATTCACTGAGTTTGAGGTTAGACTCTCACCGGCGTCCCTGTTAACCCTAACCGAGTGGACTGTGATTTCGACAGGCGCAGTTTTGAACACTGCTGGCGGCTAAATTCTCGTATTTTCCCGCTGTATTTTGTGTTTCATAGTGCATGTATTTTCCTGAGCTCATTGAGAAAGCATTGTACCACATTTGAAAAAAAAAGAAATAAAGAACCTATAAACTATTTTGTTGGGTACGCGCGCGACAAAACGAATGCGACTAGAATGTATCATTCTAGTTTTTTGTTGTCTTTTACGATAAGTTTTTACGGCGCCGCGTGATTCGCCGCATGTCGAACGACAGAGCGCTTAGCTGTCAAAAATAATTTACAACAGAAGATAGCCGAAAGGCATGAATTTTTCATGCTCAAAAATAACGTGTTTACCGATGGACAGGACACGGACATGCAATTTAGCAAGTGTTAACATTCGAACAATATATTCTACGTACCACACAATGCAGCGCTATCTGAAAATAATTTATTTGAGAAACATCTCAAATAACACAGTCAAAGTTGACGATGGCCACATCTTGACGATCGGACGGAATCCAAGATGACTTCGTTTTGGGGAGAGATTCCTTTTTTCACTACAGAACCAGGGCAAAGGAACGAACGCGACTGACCCGTTTCCCACCCCAACCCGGACAACTATTTTTGGAGATGACTGAGGATTCTACGCGGATTATCTCTGGGAGGGGGAAAACAATGTTCGCAAAATCGCGTCGACGGCCGTTCGACGTCCTTCACCTCCTTCGTTTCCTGTGAATGTCGAGCAGAAAAGCTTGATTGGGAGGCACTTACCAGCCTTATTTCTCACAATTGAAGATAACACAGAAAGGATACGCAGCACGCATAAATAAAATTAAGTGGAAACTTTCAAGAGGTGCCAGAAAACGTCAAATGCAAAACCACAAAAACGTAGGTAGAGAACCGCGCTGAGCGGGTCTTCACAGTCCAAGAGAGTGGCAGAAAATTTCTAGCTGATAGAGGGCGCGAAAGTCGCACCAGCCGCATCAGCGTCAACAACATGGCGGCGGCCTAGGAGCGTTTTTTGAAGAGGTGTATATAACCGTATATTCCGGGCTATAGTCCGCGGACTATACATGTTTAAAAGTTGAAATTTCTGGCTGTGCGGACTATCTACGCGTCCGGACTATACAGGAATTATGTTTTTCAAGATCGTTGATTATGACGAGACGGATTTTGTCAATAAAAGAGTATGTTATTGATAATTTATGTATATTATAGGCTTTTTTTGTGAGCTAAGAAAACATACATATGTCAATGTGGGCCGCGTATGAGAAGAATTTCGTGTCGACTAAGCACCAGGTGCAGACTATGCACTGGGTGCGGACTATGCAGCGGGTGCGGACTATCTAAGCAAAAACTTTCATTTTTGACCCCAAATTTGCCTCTGCGGACTATACACCGGGTGCGGACTATAGTCCGGAAAATACGGTACTTAAAAGTAACGCATTTCTCCTCTCCCCGCGTTTTCCTCCTTTCCATCAAGGGCAATCCTACTTGCCCTCCTTCCGCGCCATGCCCCCCGCCGCCATGTCTGAGCGAGGCCTTCAAGGCGCGCGTAGGCGCGCCCCTGCATGCCGGGCCGTTCTTGGCTATTGCATACGGCGGACTAGATTTTTTTTTTTTTTCGAATATGAAGACAGTGTAGATTTTTAACGTGAATAAATTAGCGTTTGTGTGCCTTTATTAGAGTTATAAAGCACAGGAAGACGTCTCGATCGGCAAATATAATAACCAGAGTAAAGTTGGAATTGCTTGGGTGTGAAGACAAGCTTTCTCCAATTCCGCTAAACGCAGACGATTTAAAAAAAATGCCACTTTAGTCCTGAGTGTTTTAGAACATCGGCCATCCACTGCAAAAATATATTTCGTTTACCCGTTTGTTGCAGGAAGAGCTGAGAGCAGGCACATGATAGAATGCACCGCTTCCTGCGTGTAAATAGAGTTTTGCAGGCAAGGACTGCGTTGTTAGCGGGAGCTCGTGCCGTCACTTTGAGCATGGATAGGGCACGCGCCCACAAGGCTTGAAATCCTTAGCGTACGCTCTAATACAACTTTTAATATTTTGAACGAAGAGCATTTGCAGACTCGGCATCACTCGAGTTAGGCAAATAAAAGACACACAACGCGTTCAAAACCAGGACTCGGTCATTTTTAGCATTACCGACCGCTTTGCCAAACCAGGAGCTTGGTTTGCTTCGTGACACTTTTTATAAACATCGAATACTACCTGCAACCGTGCACATGCGCCTGGGGGAATATGTGACATCGGCTATTTACGCGCCTCGTCCAAATCACTGCCCATCAAATACACTCGTTTCCCCTCAGTTAAAACTAAAAAAAAAAAAAAAAATAGCGCGTGTTTGATTGCACTGTTAGCGCGTTTCTCATTTATCCAATTTATTAGTGAGGCCCTTTGTCATTCTTACTCTGTTTCGAGATATATTGTTTCACGTTCTCACGCGCCCGCAAGCTTCGCCCTTGAGTTCACTTCCAAAGCCTTGCCGCACACCGGCGGCCGTACCTTACTGTGTGAGTTACAAATGAGGACAGAGAGATCCTTCAGCCAAGCCTTCAAAAGACAAGAGCAATTATTTTTATTGTCAATAAATGATGTTTTTTTAATCACACAAGACAAATCATATACAAAGATTATGACAAGAAAATATTTATTGCTACAAGGCAAAATATTGCACATTTATCACCATCTAGACTAGTCGCCTTTTCAAGAAACACAACCGCTCATAATAAATCAAAGAGATGTCTTAGCATGAGAGGTTTTTTTTTTTTTGTCCTATTTTGTGGGGGTTTCCACTTCTTTGTAAGAGGTCGGGGTGAAAAAATTAAAGGAGCTGCATATGGCATAAGTGATACTGAAAAATAAAAGCAGCATCGCATATTTTTAGTTGCCATATGTGAAGCACCGATCGTGGAAATATGTTGCACAACGCACAACAAAAGCGCGAGCTGCTCGATCGTTGGTGGCTCTCTTTTCATTTCACTGACGCAATATGCTCGCAATAACACTACAACCCTCTTTTTTTTTGTGGTACCCCAGTTTTTCACGCATCGTTATCAACTCGGCCGACTCAATATAAGTGAGCTAAGAGCGAGCGAGTCAGTTTCTATGATCAAATACGCGGCGAAAAGTCGTGTGAAAGTTCTTCGTGCCGGTAACTTAGTTCCGTGTTCGTCTCGTCTCATGATCGTACTAGGCGACCTTCATCGGCGAGACCGAAAGAGACAGGTAATACGATTCAGAGTTTTACAATGACTTACCTCGCAAAGTCTCCCCCGGAAGCAGTCGAAACTTTTCTGACCGATCCGGTGGAGCATGATGGCATCGCGTTGCCATCAAAATCGTAATAAAAAAAAAAAAGACCTACGGCCGGGTTGTAAGCAACGGAGCCACCGCTACGCCTCGCCCAGTGATGGCGCTGGTTTCTAGCAAACCACCGAATCGCGCGGGATCATGGGAAGGCAACGGTCACGTGTCGCGCCCGATACAACTGCAGCGAGGGGAAAGAAAACTTTTCAGAGTGAAAGGACATGGAAAGGAGAAATTTCTCTTCCCTATTTCAGACAATGGTTTGCGTTACCTTTCAGTATATAGGGGTCTTAGGTGCCCCGAGAAATAGCTCTTTGATGCTCTGTGCTACCAGATCCTCGCGCTACAAATCTGCAGTTGGGCACTCTATGGCTCCGTCGTCGAACTGCCAGGCTTTGTGAGTATAGAAGAGACTATGGCACTCGTCGAACGCGTTAAAATGCAGAACGCAGGCGTCTGGCGTTTGACTCTCGCATTTGAACGAGTTCGACGAGTGCAGTGGAGACAAAGGCAGCTGGCTTTAGGTCTCCCCCCTACTCCTTCCAATCAGATATCGGCCTTCTGGCGTCTCTCTCGTCTCCTCCTCTCCCTCACTTGCTCGGCGCATAGATAGTTGCGACGTCGTCGATTTGTCTGAGATGAATTGCTCATTTTATTTAAGGAGGTCTGAAAACAACCCGTTTGAATTCTGATATACTTTATGAGGATTGAAAGGTTTGATCTCTCCTTTTATCGTGCTCCAGAAGAGACATTGCACAGAGAGTGAAGCTCCTGCATTTGAACTGTCAGGACGCAACCGTCTTGTTAAACTACCCCCCTCTCTTTTCCTTATACTATAAGATGTATATGGGTATTTACATCTCAACTCAAGCATGGCTTTAGAGTCGAATTTTTAAATTTTTATTAAAAAATTATGTATATATATATATATATATATATATATATATATATATATATATGTGTGTGTGTGTGTGTGTGTGTGTGTGTGTGTGTGTGCGTGTTGTAGGGTTTAGTACGTACTGCTCACCCGCAATAAAGACCAACGAGGTAGATACCAGAAAACACACCTTTTTGTTCTGCTGCCGGCCGCCTGAGTCCAAGCGTGGCTCGCACGCAGGTTACGCACCTGGTGCTGAGCGGGAGTTCCTCTGCGTGGTGATGGGCCGCAAAGCCCACAAACTCCCCCCCCCCCCCCCCCCCTTTTCCCCTTCTCTGTCCTCTGGCTCTGTGGCTGTCCTCTCTGGTTGGTGTTGGCAGTGGAGGGGATTGTGACGATGCATAGGCGGCAGGATGCGGACGCCGCCTCCAGATTGGTGATGCGGTTGTTACTGTTGCCCATGAAATCCATGAAGGATGGCGTACCGTCAGGAAGCTTGAAGGGCATCTGCACGTCATTCAGGAACGCCTGGTTTTAGTAACCGAGCTGAATCTTGATGTCGGAGAACTGTACGTTGTTTTGGTGACCCACTGCTCTCTCCTTGGTCAGGTGGTCCTCCATATGCACCATGGCACAGTCCTTCTTGTTCTTTAGAAACTTGATCTTGACGACGTTGCCGTACAGGCAGAGCAGATTGAAGAACCTCTTGGCGTTCATCTTGTCAGAGTTGAGGCCGTACACCACCAGCAGGGACCCTTGGTGCGGGCCCGCCGCCTGAGGACGAGTGGGCACCCCCGGGGCCATAGCTGGCAACATCGCGCTCCGGTGGACTTTCGTAGCGGTTCTAGTATCCGTTGGTAGGCGCCCCGTAGCCGTCGTCGGAGCCGCTGCCGGGGCTGTTGAACTGGCTGCCTGAGGGCCAGCCGTGGTGGTAGTCCTTACGTTCAACGACGTAGCTCAGGTCGGTAAACTGCGTTCCCGTAGTCCCCGAAAACACGTGGCTCATCGAGGAGGTGGGAGAACCTCCGGCGACGGTTGTGGCGTACGCTGGACATGTTGAAGGGCCGGAAGAACGGGAAATAAAAAGCAGCAGTTCTCTTCTGGAGAGGCTTCTTCTACGAGAAAGCGTCGGTAACGTTGGGCGCGGCAATAGACAAGTCAAATTTGCGAGCAGATTATCAGTGCTACGGAACAGAACCACGCGCAAATTCAGTAGGGTGCAGGAAAGTATTCGTTATCGTCAAAGCATATTGCAACGCGTGTATTCGTCTAAGTCTTCGTCACCGACATCAGAAAGAGTCCTCGCATAATTAAGTTTGTTTTAGGTATCACCCGGATGGGGCATCACACTCCACCTGCGAGAGAAGTTCGTCATCCGATTCATAATACCGTTAGAGATTGGTGACATGAACAGGTCCAGCGAGTCATCCAGACTCACGGTGTACGAGCGTGTACGTGAGGCATGAGGCCTTCTTTCGCACTCAATATGGACCATCCCACCTGTTCGCCAGGGAAGCTGTGAAACTTCTATAGAGGCATCACTAAGTGGGTATGTCCGTCAGAGTACAAGATCTCCAACTTCAAATTGCACATCACGGTGGCCGCGTTTGTACTGCTCAGCCTGCTGCAGCCGTGCGACGTCCAAGCTGAGTCGGACTTCTTCTGGGCCCGACACTGGAGCTCGAGAGCTTCTTGAGGCGGCGCGGGGGCCGATACTGGAGCTCGGCCAGGAACGCGTCTTGTATGCCGTGAGCGTCCCGGGCCAGGTGCTTCAGGATGGAATATGTGCTGTGTCCGGCGCCCCAGTTCTCGCTGTATTCGACACTGGTACCCAGATGGAAGAAATAATTCGCCTTGGAACTTCCGCCGGAAGTCTTCCCAGGTGAGGAAGGGGGCCGCGATGCGCCACCCGCTCGCGGCGCTCGCCTTGAACGCCATGGGCAGAATCCGCGCGGGGACGTATTCGTCCGAGGCTCATGTGGCGAACTAATAGGCCGTCAGCTCGGCCAGGAAGTTGGCCACGGACTTTCGGTCGGCGTAGTCCGAGTACAACAAGACCGGCACCAGGGACCGTGGCCCTTGCCCATGAAGACCGTGGTCAGCCAGGACCAGGCGTTGCGCGACCATGTCGGAAAGGTTGGTGATCCGAGCCATCAGGTCCATGGACGTCGGGTCAGGTCCCACTGCGGTCTCGCCCTGGTGTGTGGTGACTCTGCGGCGCAGGGCGAAAGCGAGCGCAAGACAAGCGAAACATAACAAAACAAAAAAGAACAGACGGAAAACACGTAATATACTGCAATGTGCACAATATGCACAAGGGCCAAGCCGTGATGACAAGGATGGCGTCCGGTGGCCGAAGCTTAGTCGAACGACCACTTAAGCCGATCGGGCATGACAAAAGCAACTCAAGAAAACCGGTCTAAAACGCCTAAAACGGGCTAAAAGCCTGCGGTCCAACCCGCAGGAGAGCAGTAGGCCATGCGTGGAGCACCAAATGATGTAGGGTTCGGTGCATACTGCCAATGCCACATGTATACACTAAATGCCTGCCGGACAAAGGAGAATACAATGGAAGCCGCCATTCAAGGAGTTGCGCGCCGCCGCCGTTGTTTTAGGGGCGGCGGGGGGGGGGGGGGGGGGGGGGGGCACGTTCGCTGTGTCAGGACAGAGCCGTATATAGAGAGCGTTTGGTCAATGGGAGGCGCGGGCAGAGCCAGGGCAGTCACCAAACGCAGAAAGAGGACTTGACATGCTCTCTTGGCCAACAAGAAGCCGAAAAGAATCCCCTAGCGGTGGTAGCGAGAAGCAGTTTTAATCATAGGTATATAGTTTTAATAAGCGCGTAAATGTTAAATGTAGTAACCCTTCATGATTGAAACCGGGGTGCACGTGATGTTTCGATCATGATCATGCAGAAAGATGTAAGAAACGAATGTGCCGCTGAACTCTGTTTTGCTCGGACAGAGTGTGAGGGCTCGGATGGCAGATTCGCGGTCATCGGCGCCTGGCGTACGGATTCTGCCGATCGTTCCGCTAGTCGCGCTCTTTCACCATGATTTTGAATGACCGTGATCGAAACATCACGTGCATCATATTTTCAATCACAAAGAGTTACTCCGATGCACTTAAGTTTCTTTCTCGCGGCCACCACCAGGGTATTATTTCCGGCTTCTGGTTGGCCACATTCGAATTTGTGGAGACGCCCTGGAACACGCCCAGCCCGCTTTCGGACTATGGCGCCTCCCCCATTTGTCTCCTATACTTCCCAATGAATGGCGAAACGCTCAACGTATATGGCTCTGGGACAGGATCGGGAACCTAGATTGAAGATAGGGTCGGTCTCAAACCATCGGGAGCGTTTGCAATTTGATGGTGGACACTTTCTGCGGTGATCGGTCGCAAGTGCGAATGCGTTGCGTTTTCGCGTCGCGAGGAGGAAATCAGGAGGAAAGGCGGAGTCGTCTGCAGACGACCAACACTTTCGTCACCTTATCCCAGCTCGTCCGTACTGGAAACGCGACCCATAAACTACGTGATCACGATCGAGACTTTGAAAACTCTCTGCAATACGGGCTCTTACGAGGCTAACGCCGTGGCTTTGGGCACGACACGTTGTCTGCTCATGCCCTGTAGACAGCCTGCATTGCAGAGAGCGTGACTCGCGCGCACGTTGCGCGCCGGGCGCCGAGCGCGAGTTTTTTTGCGCGGTGATGGGCCGCGAAGACCAGAATACTGTCGAGACCGGTTCTAACGAAGTGAACGGGAATCGGAAATCACTTCGATATATCTGCTATTTCGTTATAACCGAATTCGGTAGTAACGAAGTGCAAAAGGGCATGGGAAATCGTGATCGCTTCGCTGTAGCCGCTATTTCGTTATAACCGACTTCGTTATTACCGGCCTCGACAGTATATATGTTTTGGGAGCATTCTTGAAATGAAAGAGAGCGTAAACTGCAAGCTTCTCGGATTTTTTTTTTTTTTTTTTTGTCAAGTTGGTGGCCATTTATGCGGCGGAGGCGAAAACTGACGTTTCTTCAGCCTGTTGGAGATCGCATGCTTGACCACTTGTGATTTGTCACTTATCAAACTACTGCACAAGAACTTTATGGTGACACTTTTAAAACAGTTTTATTGCGCTTATCGAATTTCATTTTTTATAAACTTTTGAATATGTTTTTAAAGTATATCGAACTGTGTCTCTGATATGGTTTTTCCAAAGTTTGGAAATTTTTTTTTGCGTGTTATTTATTTAATATTTTTTGATGAACTTAATATCATCAGAAAGCTAAAACCTTGTTATTTCTATTCTTTATAAATTCAATATTATATAAAGGAAACAATTTTTTGAATACATATTAAATAACCAATGTTTCACAATTCTTGCAATTCGGAAACGATAAAAAAAACTCAACTTTCAATTTTCCTTATCCCGTAAGATGTGCTTCGTGAATGCGCCTTCGCATGGGTGCTATTATGGCCAATATTGTGGCATGGATATGAACAAAGACCTCATAATAAAACTCACCATCAAATTTGATCATAACTAGGACTGGAATAATACGTATTTCGTAACAACATTTCTCATCTGGGGTTGTTTGAATACAGCCCTTATTCCCACACAGACTTCTACGTGACGAGTTACAGCTAACAGATTAATTGTAATTGTTTACATTTTATTGTAACGTTTTAACACTTCAACTACTTTTTTTTGGTAACGTTCGCTGTAATTCAATGAATAGTTTCCTGTAATCAATTACAAGTTATCAATTATATGTTTTTGAAAGAGCTAAAATTATTGAGTTCAGTTTCTACTTAAAAAATCGCTCTGTCTGTCAGTGAGTCACTCGTCGTGTTTCACCAACGTTGGACACTTTTTTTTTTACACCTAAACAACTAAGAAAAGATGCCAAGATACCACTAGGAACTAGAATGTAGAATGTGAACGCGCTCAGTAACGTTTTGACTGTCGATCAGTCGAGAGTGCCTCGTTTCCTGCGTACAGGAACCCGTAAAATCCGTTCACGGACGATTTTTTTTTTTTTTTTTTTGGGGGGGGGGGGGGGGGGGCTTTTGGCTAGTTTCATTTGAAACGCTTTTAACAGGCGGTCGCAGCAGTGAAGCGCTTTTCTTCTTAGAGGACTCGGAAGCGACCGTCGATGCACTGCTCAACCATGAACTGGTACGAGAAGTGTTTGTGCGCTCGAACATCGCTCTTCCCTGAAACGCATCCGCCGAGAGGGTCTTCAGCGTCGCGGCAGATATCTTAACCAGGAAACGTGGGAAGATGAATGACAAGAACTTCGAACGATCACTGCTGTTAAAGCTTAACAAGGTGTGAATGACAAGTAGAAACGAAATGTAACCACTTTGAACATATGTATGCATTTTGATCTCGTAATAAAATGTAAAAAAAAGTAACGTGATAAGTAATAAATTACATGTAGTAATTTGTAATCACTTTTGTAATGCAGCAAGTGATTACTGTAATTTGTTACATTTTAAATAAAGTAATTGTAATTGTAATCGGTTACTTTTTTTCTAGTAACACATACAAGACTGGTCTACGATATAAAAACACAAAAAAATATAACACATAAAACATTTGACGAACAAAAGGACATATCAAAGGGTAAAATTAAACAATCCTGCAGGAACCAGTGACAGTAAAACACAACTATAATAGGTAACGCAACCGCACTTTACGAATGGTTCCAAAACTTACGAATCACTAAGTAATGGTTTGCACTCTGGGGACTGCCCTTTAGACAATCAAAGTATTGAATTTTATTTACATGAAGGTACGTGTAGTTATAAAGCTCGATGTTCAGAACTTGTGATCGACTCGTTACCAGAGAAGTGGAGTAATGCTGCTTATTCGGCGTATTAAACGCACATCAAAGATTGTTACCAAATGTTTCGCATACATGCACCCATTAAACACAGAAATCTAAAAAAAAAAAATGTTTCAGCAAAACTCTTTACACAGTCAAGTTAAAGGAGTCACCTGTTGGATGAGATTATGGCAGACGTATTTGCCTTTTAGTAGAAAAAAAAAACAACGTTAAAATTGTCCTGTACAGAATAAGGCGGGTGAATCCTCAAGTGAATTCAAAAGGTTGGCAGATCGTATAAGTACCACAGAATTATACAACTGGTGTCAAAATCTTTTCGAAGCATGCATTGTTGTTTCATCGACACAAAACATGTTTTAATGTCCCTGTTAAAGTTCTCAGGGCTCTAAGTATGTGTTCAAGTGCCTCTTTGATAGCCCACACACGGCACAGAACGAAAACGGTACACAGCACGGGGCTGGCGCACCTCTGTCACACGAAAAGGTGAGTGAAGAAACAGTCATAAACACGAAGTATATTGACAGCACATTCTGAGAAGGGAGCACGTTTTTAGATGCTAGTTCACTGCGAATACTGAGTCAGAATTCAGGCAAGCCACTGTAGAAGACACAGCCGTTTCACTGCCGAGAGCCCACTCCTAGAGGTGCGATCAGAATTCATTGCTGAATCATGATTGTCTGTCCGCTCCATGGTCCCAGCATCTGTGTCCTGCTACTCTAGAGTTTTTGTAAACTCTTTATAATAGGACAGTATTGTCCCCTCGCTCCATTGCTTTTCTCCAGACGTGAGAGGACTGAATGCTCTTTGACGCCCTAACCTCCTCCCAGACCTTCTTCGACTCCCGAAAACAGGTTAGCTCCTCTCGGGCGATCGAAAGAATCACTATCCCTTTGATTTTATGGCTCAGTTTCTCAACAAAGGTGGGCGCGTCGGTTATAAAATACAACTGTGTTCTTTTCACATTATGCATTGATGCGTGATGCTTGGGAACACCGCCCGCTCCATCGCACGCGCCCTGATGCTGAGTAGATTCACTTGGTGGCATTTGTCTTCTTACTCTTGAATTCATAAAAATGGAAACGATTCTTGAAGCGAATTGGATCCCTGTTAGAAATATAAAGTACATCAGGAAACAGGAGCAGCAGCTCCTCAAGTCGTTCTTCGATCAATATGATTGCAAAGAGCGCGCGTGCAGAGTCGCGACAGATGTCACCTCTCACCACTTCAAAGCTTGCCGTTCCCTTTGTGGTCGTGGCTTCGCAGGTGAATGTCGTCACTATCTCATTTTTCTAGTCGTAACCTTGTACAGTACGTTGAATGACAACGCTACAGTTCATTTCGTTGAGCGCGTCTGACGTCAGAGTGGGGTATGTATTTTGTCATTCAATGCTTGAACTCGATAAGGAAAGCTGTTGCGTCCATATGTTTTGTGCCTTCTTGAATAATCAGTGCACGCTCGCCGTTCTTCACTGAACCTGTAAGCCATTGCATGCAAGAACGCTCCTGGCTTTCTGGAAACAAAGAGCGCACTTTTTAACTATATCAAGCTTAGAACGGAGATAGAGTAAACATCAGCTGGATACACTGACAGCTAACTGGCGCAGGTTTGAGGGCATGGTCCACTAGGTGACCGTCTAACTTACACCGTTTGTAAGAACTCGGAGACGGAAATGAAAGACTGAGGGGTGGGGGTATCTGATTCCGAAGGAAATGCGACGTGGATTATGCAGCCCAAAGGAACTTATCAATACCGAATCTTTTTACTCCGAATTATGCACAATATTTCTAATTGGTACCCTACATGTAAAAGCAAGTATTCTCATTAATCATATCCACGCCACAATATTGGCCATAATAGCACCCGTGCGAAAGCGCATTCACAACGCACATCTTAAGAGATTCAAGCTTCAATTGCGGACATACAAACAATGTACTGCACTTTCTATTTATATTTTTTTTAATAAATCCCTATTTCACAGTACGTCTGATAAGAAATGAAGGAAATTAAATGGGGGTTTTGAAAAAAAAATCGATTTCGAATTCGCGTGATTTTCAAAACATTGGTTAATTCAGATGTATGTAGCTAAGGTTTTCTTTTATGTATACTATTGAGTTTATAATGAATGAAAAGAACCAAGTTGAAGCTTTCTTAATCTATTAAGTTAATTAAAATATCTTGCATAGGTAATACGTAAAAAATTGCCAATATTTGCCAAAAAATTATTAAAGCGACACAGTTTGATATTTTTTTTTTTAATATTCCAAAATTAAACAAATACAAAATTCAATTCAATAGGCATAACGTAAACTACTTTGAAATTGGAATCAAAGATTCCTAGTGTAGCAGTTTGATAAATGACAAGACGAGTGGTCAAACATGCGATCTCCGACGGGCTGAAGAAACGTCAGTCTTCGCCTTGACCGCTTTAAACTTGTTTCAAACAAAAAAAAAAGAAAAAAAGAAAAGCGTCAAACTCGCATTAACGCTCTCTTTCATCTCAAGAATGCTGAAACAAAGATTTTTTTTTTCTTTTTGTCAGGAACAATAAAATTTTAATTTTAAAACCATGCCTGGGTTGAGATGAATAAACCCGTATGTATTTTTATTCGATGTAGAAGAAAGGAAAACAAGCGCGAATGCCCGTGTTGTCTGTCTTCCGTGTCCCTCTTTCGTTATCGAAAATTAGAGACCAACCCGTTCAACCATCTACAAAAAAATGACAGTTGTGAGCTCTTTTAGCAACTCCACGGCCGTGACTTTCTCATAAAAAAAAAACATAAAAAAAACTTACATCAAAAATAATCTAGACATCGCTGAACTTTCATTTTCCGACCAAATATAGCGCTAGCGGTTCGAATCAGATGCCAACCTTTCAAAACAGTCGTCATTTTATTCAAAGACTATAAGTTATTTTCTGAAATTTTTAATGGGAAACTGACGGCCGGCACGGAGTTGAGTGGCGTTAGCCATCGGGAACTGACCTCACTTTCACAATTAACATTTAAAAAAAAATAATATAACTTTTGAATGAGATAGTGGTTAGTTCTGAAACTTCAGTATCTGGTTCAGACCACTAGTGCCCCATTTGGGCAGAGAATGAGAGTTAGGCAACGCATGGTTTATTTTTGCGGGGAAAAAGACACACTCGCTATCTTTTGCTTTTCTGGTACACGTTGTATAAAGTCCCTGCTAACGTTCTTGGTTTATCGTTTATTGAACGCGAAGCTAATGTTTACCTTGTTTTTAAGGCCAATGGTGGTACAAAATCTCGGGCATCTTAGTTGAAAAAAAAAAAAAAAAACACTACTCCATGCGACAAGCGCTAGGTCCTTTCAAGGCAACGGTGTTATCTCTAAGCGGAAGTCTGGGACCTGGAATAACTTCGTAGCATGAAAGACTTTCGTGTTTCGAGAAACAAGCAAAACACATCGCACATTCTAACATATTGGAAAAAGAACTTGTTCCGCCGCTACGTTGGTGCCAACTTTGCTTGGCTCTAAATTTCGCGTCTACAAAAATCTTATATATATATATATATATATATGCTAAATCAGTTGTTGAGTGCAATTCCAACTGCAATTTGATATCTTTTGCCCGAAAAACCTATGCTAGAGTGGAAAACAACCATGTAAATCTTTCCCAGTGTAAAAATGTTTAGCCTCAATTAAATTAATAGCCATCGTTAGCAGCCTAATTAGGCCTACATAAATACCCTCTTATCTTAATTATCGCCTTTAAATTTCCTGGAAGATCAATACTGTTTGAATGCTCGCAAAGTGACCATTAACAGCGAAGATAACAAAACTACAATATGTTTATAAAGGCCGGGAATCGCATTTTTGCAAGACGCAGGCAGACAAAAAATTCAAATACAGGAAAGGAACGAGCGTCTCATCTCAGGCGCAAACTTTTAATTAGCTTCGTTCGCAAACGACGAAATAACACGAAAACATATATCTGGAATGTGCCTGCAACTACCAAGTTCACCCCAAGGGATACAAACAACGAGCAGAAGGAGAGATCGACAAATGCGTTTTTGAGTTAAAAGGAAAAACAGAGCGAGACGGCTTCATTTGTCGAAGGGAGCGGAAAAGGCGAGGATGAGGAATTAAAACATTGTAATGCAGTAGCGATTCATCGCACACGCATGAGCTCTCTCAAGGAAGCGAACAATGATGAATGGTGAAGACGTAAAGAAACAATTTAACAAAAAAAAAGCTGCGCAACCGACTGCTAAAAACAACAATGTCCAGTCTCTCTTATTTCTTTCTTTCCTCCCCACCCCCCTTTCCCCTTGCTTTTATTTTTGTTCCTTCGTTCTTTCTTACTCCTTCGATTCTTTATTGATTTATATTTTAGTTTATATTTTCCTAATCGCGAGGCGGAGATTTTCGCGGCATGTAAATATTTTCTCTCCGTTCTCAATCAGATCTAATATTTTTTTCTTTCAACCTTTCTGTTTGTTCTTATTTGATGTTTGAGCCCCCAACTCAATTAGGAGAAGTATAAACTGAGCCGAGAAGCTAATAAATAGCGACGAGTTTCCATGCCACGTTAGCTTCGCGCACGCGTCTGGACTGATTGCGAATAGGGGCACGCGTATGTTGCGCTGCGTATCGTGGGAAATATTAGCGAGAAAACACACACAAAAAAAAATATACTAACTGTGAGAACTTCAAACCATGTGCTTTGCACGAACATTTATCACCTCCAGAAACTTTTTTATTCGAATGGATTTCTCCGCGCGTGTTTGAATGTGGTGCAACCATAGTGCCGATTTCGAAAGGGTGTGCACACGGCATTCGCTTTTCTTGTTTTTCGAACTCTATTTTAGTCTTTCGCTTCGTAAATTGGAACTGAACATCGCAGTTGCGAGATAACTTATACAAGATCTGCTTTCGGAGTAGGTGTTTGGGAATTTCTAAACCAACTCTCCACAACAACAAAAATAAAGAAAAGAATACCCATCGTTCTAGAACGACTTGTTTCCGTTTGTAGAGCTCATTCAGTTTTTTCGACGTGGGTAGAGTTTCATTCAGAAACTTTTTCTAGCAAAATCTAAGTGGCGAAATTAGGTTTTCATGTCATTTTTATCTCCATAAGCCAAAAACCCGTTTTCTCCAATTTTTTTTTTTTTTATTTTTATTTTATATCGATCAGGAGCGTTCGAGACATCAATAAGACGATAGTCACGTTACAAAAAATCTGTGCCTGCCTATTGTCGTTGAAGCTATTTTCGATGCAACAACACGCTGCAAACCACTCCTGCTTTGATGCAAAATCTGTCCGTGAAATGAGACTACCGGGAAATTGGAATTTGTGGATGCGAAATCATAGAAAAAAAGCTTTCACACACCCCAAGTCGGAACTAAAGAAAGCCGCCACGCGCTGCTGGCTATCCCATGAGCGCTCCTCTAAGTCGATACCGTTTTGAAACTGGAAAATGTGCCGTTGCAAAAGTAGTCCAACGGACAAGAGCAACGCTGGCTGTCTTCTAGACGTCGTCAAGAAAGCAGATTGGATTGGGTTGCAATGCTGCTTGCGCTACCCCAATACGTAAGCAAAATAGGGGACATCGACACTCGCTAGAGATGCCCATATGGTCCTGAGTCCGACGCAAGATGAGTTTTTTTGTCAAGGAATGGGCGCCAATTTTATGGCACGCGCGCCGTCTAAACACGTGAACTTGACGTAGCTCATGCCACATATTTTGGGAAAGAAAGAAAAACAAAACACGTGAGTGAAGCGCTTTCAGTCGTTGCGTTTGCCGGACACTCTCACGAGATACATCTCCTTACACAGTTATTCTCTACGCGACAATTGCCGTATTTCCCGAACCAGTGACGCACTGCTGCTATTGATTTATAAATTTTGGTTTTTGGTAGAGGTTATCAAGGACGGATGCGGAAGAGCGGAAATAGGAGCATAATCTATATTTGTGTGGCAAAGGCCCAAATCGTTATGGCGACCATCGACCAGTGTTCACTGCTCGACATATTTGGACCGAACACGACATTGTCGAGTTTCATCAAATGTTAATAATTGACATTAGTGGGTAACACCCCATTTCACAGCCCAGGAGCTATCCGACATAAATACCCAATTTACTACTCCAACAATATTTTCACTATATGCCTCTTAAAGGAGCGGTGCAACGATATTCAATTGGAATGTTTTTCATTTTGCACGAGCTTACTGGCACTAGTGGGACTCAGGGATACTCGCACGCAACGCCACTGGCCAAGAACCTCCTTTGTTGCGGTGTAATTTCAAGGACAAAAGCGATCATTTTCATTGCATCTCTCCTTTGCAAAATTTGATGACGTAACGTGGGGATCGCAGTACACCCCAATGACGATATTTGAATGCGGTTCATAGATTGGACCCGAGCATTGCGTGGGCACTGAATTTGGGCTCGTGATATACCACGAGCCCAAATGGACACGGGTAGTGGCCCGTGTCCAATCGCTGCAACGACGACAATAGCCGAGCCATAACGATGTCTGGAACTCGGCGCGTGTCCTGTGCTTTGCCAACTCCAGCGCGTGGCAATGATCAGTAATCGGCTCCAGATCCCGTAGCCGCTTGTTCTGGCTGCGAGTTGAGGGAGTAAACGCTGCTCGTTTTTCTTTAATATTTTTCTGGCACTTCTACTGCGTGGGGTGAAAAACTAACGCGTATTTCTAAGGTCATTAACGTCAGGGATCCGTTCTAAGCGGTATTTGCGAAAAGTACAAAAATTGTTGCATCGCCCCTATCTCATGGTCACAGAGCTAATACAGCATAAGAAGACAGTTTGGAAACACTGCCTGAAGCGCGTTTTTTCTTCGAATGACGGTCCTGCCGTCTTTATCATCTAAAAAGAAGTTGGGGCTCCAATTCACGCTGTGAAGGGGGTTGGACAGCGAAGCTGGGGCATCACCTGCAGCGATTGCCCACTGCACTATATAGACCCTTTTTATGGCAAACGCCACCAGCTTGTGCTCCAGTCTTTGATGTCCCAGAGAACTTCTGGTTTATAAAAAATGATCAAAGGCCACCTTAACAGCGGTGCTTGAACTGTAGACGAAACGTTTAACTACCCATTTTCTAGGTGAACGCCAAAAGAACGACGGAGCGCGAGATCTGCTAAAATGTTTCGAGTATTCTTGTGAACCAACTTGCCTCCTCTAAGATGTAATATTGAACAGCCGAAGGCTCTCGTGAAATCTCCAACTTTGTTGTCCGTGTAGCATTTAGGCTTTTTCGCACCGGTGACATAAGCAAGCTCGACAGGCTTCTAAACACGGTGCGACCGGAAGTCGCTTGGGACGCGAGCGACAGTTAATGTTTGTAAACTGCAAAGGGTCTGTACCAAATGATTCACGAAAGAAAAGTGAATTCAGTGTACCAAAACTTTTCATGTATGAAAGGCTAGTGACGCCACTGCCCACGTCGCAAGCTGCCGTCGACGCGGCATCGTGCGCAACAGTAATCTTCACCGAGAAACGTATGCGGTGACCGCTACGTGCTTCGCATATTTATCAGGAGCGCTTTATCATCAATTATCTGTTTCTGATGCTTTCTTGTGCTTGTTCTTTATTGAAACGAAGGCTGTGCTGTGTGTTGTATGCATGGCTTATGAACTTTTCGTTTCAACTGCTGAAGGTTGTTTTTATTTCTGTGAGGACGACGATACGAAAAAATTCCGGAAACCCGACCTGTGAGTCACATACAGCTTCGCTGTAGAACTGTCTGCGGACATCATCTAATCATGCACATGTATCAAGCAAACATGCTTGGAAGATGCTTGAGGCGTGACCGCTGATTATTTTGTCATCATTTCCGCAGAGAACTCAGTGTCTTTCGTATGATGCATGAGCAGTGCGACTGTGACTTTAGCAGCGAGAGAGGAACTAAAAAAGTGTCTTTTCCCCAACTACTGTGAAACAGGCAGCGATAACACAAAACGAATTTCGTGTTCAAAACAAAAACAAATTGGACGTTCGTGTTTAGACATCGTGAGGTGGGTCGACCTTTGAGGTATGGATGCAATGGTTTACGTTGTAGATAAGAAATTTGACAAGTGATATATCACTGTTACCCTGGGGTATTTAACATGGCCCATATAGTGTATACGCAGTAGGGAGACTAAAGCGCACCCCGGTACAAAGCTCACCCAGATCGAAAAAAAAAAAAAGAGTCGGGCTTGGGATCTGGGGTTCTGCAGCGCGAGCTTTTGCTTTACGTGCTCTGCGTTGCACTAACACATTCGGCAATCGCGCGTCTTTTTTTTTTTTTTTTATCGCGATAGCCGTTAGTGGGACACTTCGCGGGTTTCGCGTCGTCGACCGCGTTCCATATTGGCATATAGGCCCGTAGCTCTCAAGCTTTGAGCAGCGCTCCAGGCGAGCGAAGTAGAATATTTGGCTTGCGTTTTGAACGTGCGTCATCACGCTTCCCCACTACAGTTTTTAATGCTCCGTTCCATTCTAAGTGCCAGCGCAGCAGAGGCTACAAGAGCGAGCTCAGAGCTTGCAGTGTCCCTCCCAACCACGCGCGCTCGTTCTCTCGCCCGACGCGCCAGGCGGCTGCTTTGGTAACTGCAGTGCATTCTATGGGATACGTACGTAAAGTGTAATTGCTTTAATTAGCGCATTTTTCTTCATCAGTGAACGATGTTTAACTTCGCTACATTTCAGTCCCAAACGTGTGTTCCACAGCAGGTATGTAAAAACAAGCGACAATTCGAAGCAAAATTACAAACGAAAGGAATATAGAGTGTGTTCAAGGCTCGCCAGCATCCCGGTGACGCTTATATATTGACAATATGCCAGTCCTGTCACTATATGAAAATGACCTCGTCGTGCATCAGCGGATAAAAGCATTCAAAATGTAAATAATAAAGTCCGTGGGCTATGAAAGGTGTCTCTTCGTCTTGTTTTCTCTGTCGGGCAGCTTTTATCGGGCTCTTGCTCTCAAAGATTTCGAGCGTGCGGGTGATATTTTAAGCGCACAACAAGCAGCTTCGCTCAGAGCAGAAAGCATAAAGTGGTACTTACTTATTTAAAATCGGAATAGATTACGTGGCCTTCAATTTATTTTGATCGTACATGGACGTGTAGTTACTGATTCAGTGTAACTGCGTAGTTCTTGCCGTCTTTCTTAATTTCCAGATATTCTTCGTTCGTTTGGCACGTATATCCCCCACGCTGAAAAGTGCCGACGTCGTGTTTGCGCTAACAGTGTCCGACAGTGCACTTAAATACACGTACAAAGCCGTTTTAGCGCCGTTTTTAATGCGATTAATTTGAAAGAAAAACGCCGTAACTGACCAATTATTTCGTCAACCTGACTGAGAAATGTTCCAAGCTACCTAGCACGTACGAATTATATGAGATATTTGCTCTTATGATCGAGCGCAGAGAGCAAATGCACTCACTTTTTCCCATAGAAATGCATTACCGGAAGTCAATTTTGGACTGGTTGCTGTCTGCTTCAATTTGCGTCAGCACACTAGCGCCACTTGAACCTCTAGCGTGCATTATAATAACTCTATGCACGCGACTTAACGACGTCAGGTGACACTGCGAGTCGAGTGATGTCATGACGTCACGTGACATTCTCAGACGTCACGTGAGTCCATGACGGCACGTAGAAACATAAACATGAGACTACAGCTGATAATGAAAACTATAAAAACAAAGCGTTTTCGCTAATTATGCCAGAAAGGTTCTTGGGCGATAAAACGAATAAAACTAGGTGGGTGTCAAGCCGGAAGAACTACGAGCGTGACATTAGGTGGAGCTACACGTTTGAAACTTGACAGCGCGATTTTGGGAGTGTTCTTCAGTGACCACAAGGCGGTCTTAGTTTGTGTTCCATAACATTGCATAAGACGTTCAGGCAGCCCCAGCAACGACAGAGAATGGTTCATGCATACACACGCATTTTCGTCGTTCCCTGGATTTCAAACTTTGGCGGGTGATTTTCTATGCGATCTTCAATTACCACGAGGCAGTCCTAGTTTGTTTTCATTAAAATTGTTTAACAGGTTCACCGAAATGCTTTCTACTCAATACAACCTTCATTGGTTCTAAAACGCTATGGAATTTCCGTCCGGTGTGTTACTCGGTTTCATGGTGCGCACTCGCGCCTTTACCGTTCATTCAGTCCATCTGCTCCGAAATTACACCTTAGCGGCTCCGACGTCACATTTCAATTGTCGCTGTGTTTCCCCTTACGGAAAACGAAAGTGTTAACAATTTTTTTTTTTTTTACAGCGATAGTGGTTATGGGCTTTTTCCACCACTGTAAATGACGTCCGTGGCTGATATTGTGGTTGGCGATGTATGTACGGCGTCCATCGTCGATGCTTCCGAATCCTTGAAAGAAATTCGCCCGCCACCCGCTGGAATCGAACCTAGGTCCGCTGCGCGTGAAGCCGGCGCGTTACCTCTAAGCCACGCCGCGGCCTTTTTTTTTTTTTTTTTTTTCATTACAGGAGCCGCGCTGCAACGTTAATAACCTGCCGTACACATAAGCTTTTTGTAGTACCCAGTACTCTAAAAAAAACAAGCAAGTAGCCTATAAAACAAATTGCCGTCGTAGCACTGTCAATGCCCATAGCTCGTGCCGGGAAACTCGCTTTCCCACGCTCCGGATCAAAATGGAAACAAAAGTGTTCGGAACAAAACATATGTCTATTTTGTTCCGAATGCTTTTGTCCACGCAGCCCACTGCCCCACGCCAGAGCCGTTTATACTGAGAGAGTTTGGCCGATGGGCGGAGCTTGTTGGCCGCTAGAACCAGCGGATTTCGCGATAACACAATATGGCGTTACTTCTTTGTCTTGTTCATTCCTGTGAAATCGCGTAGAGTTCCTATGAGGCAGATCCACAATATGGCGGACGGAAGTAGTCATCCCCCGGTTGTCAGACTACGCTGCTGTGGTTGTCAGACTGCCAAAATCTCCTTAAGAAGGCCAAACTCTCTCAGTATAAACGGCTCTGCCCCACGCTGCGTGAACGCGACGCCAATGGTCAACTACTTCACCGTGACGTGCCGCAGCTCTCGCTCTGACTGTATACTGCGGATAACCACAGGCCTGCTCAATTTTTTTTTTTTTTTTTTTTTTTTTTTGTAGTTGGCGTGGTTGGGCGTCAGCTGTCCATCTTCGAGGTTGTCAAATGCTTAAAAAAGATCGCCCGCCGCTCGCGGGATTCGCACCTGGGTCCTCTGCGCGTGTAGCGGGTGCTTTGCCACTGAGCTACGCCATAGCTTTGATTATATTCTACGTTTGATTACATACTACGTTTAATATTTGGTATACACACTGTCAAAGCTACCGGCGCGAGCGCGTGGCTTCATTTATGGTTCTGTTTGCGCGAGAACGCGTGCGATGATGAGCGAGATCAAACCCCATGAGTAGCTTTGACAGCGCCGTACACTAAGTATGAAACAGGGTATAGGTTGCCTCAATGTCCTTCTGGTTAAAGTAACGTCATTCTTTGTATGCTATACATCGTCTCACCTTAGCATGGACTATTGTTAGCCGCGTGTGCTAAAAGCGTGACATATTTGCTTTGAATGAAGCCTCGGCGGCCGCACGAGCGCTCGTGCAGCGAGTGCTACAGTTAAGGCAGTGGAGGCTATACACGCTCGCGCTTGCATAGCCTTCGCAGTTAGTCCATGCTCAGGTGAGACGAAGTATATTTTTATAGCGGAAAACTTTCTGGTGGCATTTCAAAAGAAGTGCAGAGTGCTCATGATCGGCGCTCAAGGTGCGCGCGAGCGCCCGTGCGCCGATATAGCTTTGACCGCACAGCCACAAGCGCGCGCTCTCTGGAAGAATACGAAGAAATATCCGATAACAAAATTCCAAGAGTTCGTGTTGAGAGAAGCGCTTTCAGGCGCTCAGAAACAAAAAAGAAGAAAAAGCGTTCAAAACAAAATAATCACATGTCTATATATATTTTTTTTTTCACGCGCTTTTGTTCATTTATTCCAATCTCACTGCCATCTGCACGCGTTGTCGCGCAAAGGAAACATATGAAGCCACGCGCTCAAGCCAGTAGCCTGGACAGTGCCGTATACTAAGTATAAAACGGAGTATAACGTTGTTTACTACATCTTTCCATTTATCATCTTCATCACAACGGGCAACAAATACTTGATCTACGTTTTAATCGTCATATTTTGTTGCAGTTATCCAGTGATTTGTGATACACTGCCCTATACAAACATGTAACTAAAAAAAAAAAGTACGGAAGTTGTGTGTGTGATGTGTTTATCTTTTTGTTTGTTTTTCTAGCAGGCCCATTACGTAATTGTGGGGTCAATTATTTGAAGGCCTGAAATCCCAGACTCCGCGGACCGCGCAGATAGTACAAACATCAAGTAGAATCTGCAATCTCTCCGGGGTTTGCTGCTTTTGATGGTGTCTTTTGCGCGGCATTTCCGCTATGCTCCCCCCAACGAAGGGCAGGCTTTCCGAAGGGGTCCATTTAGCGGTTTGGGGGTTATTAAGCGCGTGCTTCGTGGGGAAGTCGACGTCCGGATCACGTTTACAGCGTAGCCGCGTTGAACGTGTCGTCGCAGCGGCCGCTCCTCGACTGGCATCAAGCCTAACCTCGTTAGTGCTATCGACAGGCTACACGTCTGTGCCGACGAGATGCAACGCCGCTCCGCCTCAGAGGAGAGAGTGGACGGGTGTTTCACTAGTCCGTCCGAAATTGGACGACCTCCAAAGATGGGAGGGCCTCCCTAAACGACTCGCCGATCCGTTGGGACACGGTGCAGTCGTTGCTCCGAGCCGTCTCGGGGGAAATGCATCTCGGCGGTGCGCCCCGCATGAGCTTCGAAAGGCGGCGGTCCCTGTCTCCAAGTGCATTTGGCAGATAGCTGTGCCGCGGCCTAAACGAACGTGGGAAGCTCGTCATCCCAAAAACACACAAAGCCCTTAAAAAAAAAAGTTTAGGGAAATAAAATATTAAATATTCAAATTCGCGATTTTGGATATATTGTCTCTATGTATAAAGTTTACAACTTTCTCTCGGTAATTTTTTTTAAAAGAATGTGCGACAGAAAGAGTGAGAGAGAAGAGAGAAAGAACATACATGACGTTTAGGGGCACCTGACAGATTTATGAAATACACCGGTTATTCCATTCGCAGGGCACTTTTCGGCTTCGCGCCGTTCGACCGGGCTCCATATCCACGCGGGCGAATTTCGGCACTCCGCCAAAACATTTCACGGGGCACTGATAACAAAATAACAAGCAAACATGATAAAATTGCATTGGGATAGGTGCCCATGTGAGCCAGAATCAGCACCAACAACGATTCTCGGGTAATACGCAAATAAAACTGCCTTAAAAGTTCACGATGCATCCTGTATCAGAAAGCGAGATTAAAGCAAGTGTGTTAGTGCCCCGTCAATGCCTCTGACAGACACTGTTTTGTTTTCTAAATGAATAGCCAGAAAGATGCTATTAATAGTGTGTGTTTGTTTCAATAAACCAACATTTGAGAGTGCACATCGTCTTGTCTACTTCCTTGTCCCTGTTTATTCGGCGCTTTTCGTTTAGCACGTGTGTCCATTTGTACCGAAGTGACGTACGAAAACACACTTCCCTCTTACGCAGACAGCTTAAATGCTCTCTACTTAATACACCGTCATCGGTTCCAAAACGCTATGAGATTTTCGTCCGGTGCGTTTTTCGGTTAAATACAAAACGCATATGCGGACTTTATGGTGCGCGCTCGCATCTTTACCGTTCATTCAGTCCATCTGCTCCGAAATGCCTCCTTAGCGGCTTCGACGCCACACCTCAGCTGTCGCTGTGCTTCAGCTTACGGGATGCGTAAGTGTTACCAACTTTTTATCGGGTATTTTGACTGCGAGCCACGATGTGTGTATCACTTGTTCAGATGCAGAACAACGGCAGCCTGTAAACCCCCCAAACTTGTGTTATATCGTGCTGCGTATAGTCCTCAAAAAGGACAAACAATTCGTAGGATGCGTCTCACGGTATACGCGTATGCCACCACCATAGTTTATTTAAATTTTGTACCGCCTTTTTTCTCTTTTTTTTATAGTGTAGTGCGAGTGCAGTGGAAACAAGGGCAGCTAGATTTCAGTCTACCCCCTAATCAGTCCAATCAGAGCTCGACATTCCGACGTCCCTCTCGTCTCCTCCTCTCCCTCATTTTCTCGGCGCTTAGAACCAATAGAACGCGAGAGATAAAGACTGAAAGAAGGTGTCGTATTTTCGTCCAAGCAACGCGATTGGACGCTTCGATGTTGCAGGTGCGTTTGTCAACAACCTGTCAGGCACTATAAAAAAAAAAATGTGGATCGAAAAAAAAGAAAGAAAGAAAACGGGTAAAACACGCTAAACAAAGACAGCAAAAGGCATTTCAAGCATTCAGACGTTTTTGTTCTTGTTGCAAGGGTTGTATAAAGCCGTGGTCACATCATACAAAAAAAAAAAAAAAAAACTGCCTGAAAACATCGGTCACCCTGGTTCAAATGCCGTGTTTTCGAAGCGCGGATCTCGTGGTGATTTGCGTTCGAATCTGTTTGCAGACTGTCTTTTGTATATTGTATGACCAGTGTGACCCCGGGAGCGGCACGTTGTTGACTTTCTTGTTTTACGGCGTCTGTGGAGAAAGCTGTCAATCAGTTGAGCGAACTACTAAACGGACCGGATGACATGCGGTGGTAATGGCTGACAGCGTTAATTGTCACGTGCTTCGCGCGCTAACAACCTCGTCGTTAGCTGGACCTGAACGTTAGGTTATTTGTGAGGATCCGCGGAGCCCGTTCGCGAAATGGATTAATTAGGTTGGGGTAGGCCCTGGGGGAATCGTTAGTCAGCGAAGGCGCGGCCAGCTGGAGGGGAATTATCATTTTAGCAAACAACGGTTTAAAGAACCTATATTCGGGGAACAATCAGTGTTGGCGGTAACGCGCTACAAGTAACGGCGTTACCCGTAACCAGTTGCTTGTTTCGGTAACGTAGTAACATACTTGTTACTTTTTTTTAAATAGTAACGTGTAGCGTAGTTACGTTACTTATTTCAAGTAACGGCTAACGTAGTCACTTTACTCGTTACATATTTTTCTCAAAACCTATATAAGTTACACTTCTATTTGTTTTTCGTGTTTCTATAAAAAAAGTAGGCGCCAGGTCATTAATTATTGCATTCATTCCACATACCTTCAAAATTTTGCAAGATGTTTCCCCACGCAAAAAGTCACACTTAAAAAAAATAATAAAAAACACCATCGCCCTTTGTTCCACACTCTAAAAAAAAAAAGAATGGTTTTTGAAAGGTTTTTTGACGCCCCAAGACTTCTTCCAGCTCGCGAAAAACGGTTTTCCGCTTAAACTCTATCGCCCCTTGAAGCACTAGAAAGGAAACTGGGCGATGAAAAACTTTTTCGCATCAAAAAAGGAGCTGAAAAAAACCCTTACAGGCTTTTCACGAAGAACCCTTTTTAGGGGGTGCTTAAAGGAACTTTTTAGGGTGCGAAATATAGACAAGCCGAAGAAGTTATTTTAAGCGTTGCTTTGGCGACAGCATTTTTCGACACTGTAGTGTCAAAAAACGCTGTCGCAAAAAACAACAACAAAAAAACACGTTGTTACGTTTTACATAAAAATGTAACGTAAGAGCAACGTACATTACTCTTTTTTTTGGAAACGGTAACGCATTCCTTTTATTTTGGGATAGGCTAGGGAGGTAACGCATTTTTTTATTTTGCAAGAAACGAGTAACGTATTTCGTTACTTTTTTTCGGTAACGCCTACAACACTGGAAACAATGAACACACGGTTCGATCTATTGACCAATACAATCAAATGCTTATCTTTCATGAACAGACAGCTCTGAGACCTTTCAAACTATCTAATAAATAAATATCGCAGGAGAATTAATAGTACTAGAAAACAGAAAGTATAAAACAGAGAGGACGAAACACAGACGAGTACAAGTACAGAAAGATTGTACTCGTCTCTGTTTCGTCCTCTCTCTGTTTTATAGTTTCTGTTTTCTAGTACTTCGTACCAACACGCTCGTTAGGAATATAATTAATAGTACCTAGCTTTACTTGAGTTACCTCATTAATTATTAAGTTTCTCAACTAACTTAACAGGTTCAGTCAGAGTTTGCGTGAATTTGCTGGGGGGGGGGGGGGGGTAGACCTTGGGCCAATCAATCGTTATTCAGCGAAGGTGCGGACAACTGGGCAGGAAATATTATCATAGCAAACAACGGTTCAAAAAACCAGTTAAAGTTGTTGGTCCTCCCGGTGGTGTGGGAGGCAGGTTCCGCTCCGATGGTCTGGAGCGTGGTGGCACGAACGTCTATGAGTGACGGGTCGACTCACTGCTTGTAGAAAACTATGTGCATTTATTGACACTAGTTACAAGTCCCATACTTGGGAGACCATCCTTCATCTCAATCCAAATTCCAATCTCCCCAAAACCCTCTCCGCGCTCCTTTTGTACGCCCGTAGGGGCCTCCTTTCTCCTCAGGGAACCGACCAATCTCTTCAAATCTCACCCCTCACACGTGGTACACGGTTTTCCAATGGTCGGAGAGCTGTCAGCCTGGCGCTCCAACCGCCAAACCCAAATTCCTTGTAAGGTCGTTCTCTACAATTTTTTTCCAGTCTAGCTCGCGCCAACTGCTAAATTATTGCATCGGACAAAAATCGACAATTTTACACTAAGCGGCAAAACCCTCTATATACAGGCACATTCGGTTAAAACCCACAAGCATCTCCCAGTGCGGGCTCTCCCGGTCTCGGTCCGAGCAGACTCCCGAAACCCGAGAGGTTTCTTAACGACCGCGGGGGAACCGCTCCCGCATAGCGGCCGCTCTGGCCCCGCCGACACAAACATAGAAAGCTAAAAAAAAAACAATGCCGACGCAACTCTGGAGAGATAAACTTTCCTAACAAAAGAAAACACCTTAATTAATAAGCATGATTTCTATATACTTAACCTATACATGCATTGCATTGACGTCACGTTACCCGCCCTTGCTCCGTACCATGTTCCAGTGCCCGTACCTCCTGCGGTTATACATTTGGCACCATCGAACCTGTTCTTCTCCGCAAGACTTGCCAAGATGAACAAATTCGAGTTTGCAAAATGTACGCTGCAGAAGGTACGGGCACGGAAGCATGGTGCGGAGCAATGGCAGCTGGTATGGTGCCATATGACGTCACATGCAAGGCATGTATATTTGGGAAACAATGAACACTCGGTTTGATCTATCGATCAACACCACCAAATGCTTCACATTCATGATCAGGCAGCTGCGGGACTTCTCGAGCTATCTAATCGATAAATATTGCGGGAATAGTATCTACCTTTACACGAATTACCTCTTTAATTATTAAATTCCCCCCCCCCCCAAACTACAAATTGAGTGAGACTTTGCGTGGCTTTGCTGGTGGTATTGCAGGTGGATCGAATTGCAGTCGACGTTAAGTCAAATAATAAATTACCCAAGCATCGATTGAGCGTAATGGCCTGAGACAACCTTAGGTCAAAGGGAAAATATAATTGCTTCTTGATTTCACGCTGAAGTGACTAGCGGAGTCAATTTTTCATTTTCGGAACCATTAACTTAGTGAATGTCGGAGTATACGAGCGTTCTTATTGAGTGGGGGGCGTAAGTTAAAGGAAAAAAAAAAAGGCGGCTGAAATATATTCTAGTTGAAGATCCTGTAGATTAAACTTTTTTGAATAACTGAGATAAAGTGAAGAACTAAACAAAAACAAAAACAAAAAAAAGGGCCGAAAGGGTTAGAAAAATAGAGGGGGATAAAGAAAAATAGACTTAGTGAAAAACACTATATGGGAATAGCATAATTGGTGGGAAGTTCACCTGTTTAAGAGCTATGGAAACTCATGATTTACTATTTTTTTCCTTGTCAGCGATGTTATATGGTTAAGTGTCTTGATGTAATTTATATTATTTCTATATTTTTTTTAGTCCAGTAACTCATCTGGATCATAAATGACTCGCCAATTTTTTTAATAAAATTGCGCCAGTTCATTGAACGATGATACTGGCATAGACCTTCTCTCTAGAAGCACAAGCGCAGCTCAAACCTACTTGGGTTTAGTGAGGCTGCCGAAGTCATACGTAGTTGTCAGAGATGTTAATAACAATCAATAAACCTGACATTTATGCTTTATGACTAAGATTGTCTAAACAAAGGCTTTGTTACGTTTTTTTTTTTTATACTTTTGTTGGTTTACGCCAGTCGTGTCTGTTTCCCGACACTTTAGTAATGGCGGCAAGTTCCTTAATAAAATAAAGTTATTTATCCTATACTTTGAAAATTGATCGTGAAACCTACAAAGGACACGGGCGCGAAAATTTGGCAATTTAAAACACATTGTTTTCATGAGCACAAGTGCAAGTACACTACACTTCTTCGTAATATGGTCACCCTACTCGGAACACTTTAAAGCGCGCATGCAATGGACCATTGCTGAAACGTTCGGAGCAGTGACGCATATGTTCTGCTAAGAACCGTTTACGACTGGGAGTCCTTTAATAGACTTATGGTTTCGTAAAAAGTGAAAAGTTTGAATCTCTCTCCGAGCGTTGCCTTTCAGCGCTTTCCTTTCAGCTCAAAAATGTGCATGTTCCGATTCGCATGTGCCGAGATACTGAGGAAGAGGAGGAGGCGAAAGGGGACGTCGGAAAGCCCGAGCTCTGGTTAAAACGAAAGGCTGCTAGCTTTCGGTCTACCCACTAATCCTTCCAATCAGAACTCGGCGTTCTGGCGTCCCTCTGGTCTCCTCCTCTCCCTCACTTCCTCGGCGCATTACTGTCAACACATTTCATCCCAAATTCAATAAGAAAAAAAAATCTGACAGCGTGAGAAGATACAAAGACGCCGTCTGAACAAGCGTTTCAAGCATATATATATAGACGCCATTAAAATACTATTTATTACATTTTTTTTAACGGAGGAATGATATATTTAAGAAACGTTTAGAAATAAATAAATATATCCCGAAGGAATGATGATGCAGGGTATACAGACATTTAAAAGGACGCCCGATGTCTTCTTCTTAAGATGGCGAAATGAATACGCTAGCCGGAACTCTACAGTCAAGGCCATCGGCGCGCCGGCGCATGTAGCGGCTGCTTCGTTGAGGAGAGCTTAGCGGAGGGGGGAAACGCAGTCTACGAAAACTCCCTATTTATTTAGGTCTTGAGACGAATATGTAACGAGTAACGAACAACGTTACACGTTACTCGAAATAAGTAACGTAAGTACGCTACCCGTTATCATTTTGGAAATGTAACGAGTACGTTAATACGTCACCGAAAGAAAGGTAACGCGTTACCGGTAAAGCCGTTACTTCTCACGCGTTACCGCCAACACTGCCTTTGAACGAATTCAATATTCTTCGACAGCTGGCGAATTCTTTTTTTTTTTTTTTTTTTGTCGCCTTGCAATTTTACGCGAACCGGTTAAGGTAAATATATCCCTCGAATATTAACCGTATATTCCTTTTATATATTTCCAATAAAACACGCATCGATTGAAGTGTGTGGGCAACCTAGTGATCCAAAGCATCGAACCAGGTTGCCCGCAAGTTAAATCGTCTGTGGTCATTTCCACGGCTAAGTGGGGTCAAGTGCAACGGGCCACGCGAGCGGCGCTCCGCCGCTGATGAAAGGCCGAAGCAGCGTATGCGCGGGGCTCTTTGGGTAGTGGTGCGTGGCGATAACAGTCAATAAATGACTACGCGTTGTTAAACTAAGTGCGTTATGTCATTCCTCGAGGCGGGTAGCAGCAAGGGAAATCCTACAAGTTTCAAACATAAGTATGAGTCGTCGCGTTCGAAACTCTGCGGTGGACATTTCAAAATGTTTGCCACGGGCTAATCTGTGAAAAGTGACCCAACACTACAGCATCTTGTGAAGCAATCCCCCGACCCAGAAGAAATAGTCCCCCAAAATCTATTCAATCCAATGAACCTTACACAAGTTTCTGACTTTGTTTCGGGACTTCTTTCTTCGGGCGTCAGACTTCTTACCCCGCCTGTCGCCAATAGAAATATAAACGGGAGCGCCAGATTCCTCGGCCTGTGGTGCAGGGACGGATTTACGGGGGGGGGGGGGGGGGACGACCGCCTCCCCCCTTCTCCCCCAAGCCCCCCCGACGTCAACTTTTCTTAATGAAAAAAAAAATTATATACACCAGCCGAAAGTTTCGTTTTTGGTGACATAGCAAATATTGGGTCAACAAAATAGATCAGGGCAACGTTTCAGCCGTAATTCGTATCTCAACACACTCCCCCGCCCCCCCCCCCCCCCCCCCCCGCCCAGCCGAATGCCCGCCGCCCCCCAACCTTCACCCATAAATCCGCCCCTGTTGCGGTGACGCCTCAACTCGGTTCATTTGTTTGTCGCAAGATGGAGCCTGACCAACAGAGAAAGTTATACCCAGACTGTTTACGTTCTTGTCGCAATACTTCTTTGAAAGCGAACGAAGCCCATAAAGGGGTATTCACACGAGGGAGAAATCCCGGGGATTACTCCCCGGCACGCGAGCATCACGAGATAAAATCGCAAGGCGTTTGCACATCGCAAAGCCTGACGTTTTCGTCGTGGGATGCGCGTGCCGGGGAGAAATCCCGGGGATTTCTCCCCGGCCACGCGCATCCCACGACGAAAACGTCAGGCTTTGCGATGTGCAAAAGCCTCGCGATTTTATCTCGTGATGCTCGCGTGTCGGGGAGTAATCCCCGGGATTTCTCCCTCGTGTGAATACCCCTTAAGAAGCAGAAGCGCGCTCAGCGCTATCAACCCTGACCACTGTGCAGGAGCAGAGACTGCACCGGTAGCAAGCAGTATCAAAATAATTCTTCGTTCGCGATGGTAACAGGCGCGCGTGAAGTATGTGAGGACGATCAACGGAAGGCAACGTCAGTAACACTGGAAATCGAGTGGCTCTGAAGTGTACTGTCTCGAACCATGTGGGAGTCCGACTCAAAGCTCGCCAAGGGGTTTCCGGTCCGTCGTCTATCTTGTTGGAGAGCCTACTTCCGTAGACTGGTAGGTCGGCGCACCCCAGGTATTGTTTCGGAGAATACCACGGTGAAGGGAAATAAGTCGGTCGTTTGTCTGTATGACACGAGATTGGGTCGTGCAATGGGAGATGCACCTCGATCCTGGAGACCTGCTTGCTTGGCCAATATCCTCTCGCGCTCCGGAGGTCTTCGGTACTCACGGCCACCGGACGTGCCCCCCCTCCCCCCTTCAAGCCTCAGCAGCCCATTCACGGTGGAAGCAGATGAGGCCGCCAATCAAAGTTCTCCGTGCTAAGCCCAGGGACGCGAACGCAAACATCAGAGAGGGAGCACTCGAACGAGTATCTGCGTGCGACCGGCCTTGCGTCGTACGGATGTTTGCCCAGGGTTCCTCAAGCCATAAGCGCTACGATTTTGCCTGGGGAGAAATCAGAAAAAAAGCGCACACATAAAGGAACGTGGCCTTACATTAGGTGAATCTCGGCACGGCTGCGTTTCTGTGTGCGCGAATATATGCCGTTGGAGTGGGTAATTTCGTATTCGTGTACGATTTATTATTTTTTTTGCTAGTCTTTTTTTTTTCTTCTTCTTTGGCTATAGGTTTTGTGCCTTTCCACTGGCGTGTTGCATCTGTTGAACGACGTTTCGCTGGCTTTTATTTCCAGGTAGTATACAAAACAGACCTAAAACATAAATCGATAGGGCCTAATCTTGATGGATGTTTCCTGCCTAACTATGCATGCGTGTGCGTCTTAGCGTTGGCATCCAGCTTGGCGCCCTCTTCGAGGCCTCCTAACGCGCGTTAGTATAGTCCTGGATACGTCCCATATCAGTTCCTTCAGCATGGAAAAAGCGCTCCTCTCGGCTCTGGTTAAGTCGGATCAGGGTCGCTATCTTCAACCGCATCCCAAGTGTAGAACCCCCCCCCCCCCCCCCACACGCACACACCAAAAATAAACCACTAATTATATATATATATATATATATATATATATATATATATATATATATATATATATATATATATATATATATATCACCTTGGATGTTTATGCAAAAAATATACAATGGCTCCACTTGCGCGGTGACTTGCAGCAACGAGATATGTAAGGAATGGCACATAAAAATGATTCATGCTTGTGGAACCAGCTAAAACCAGCTAAGCTACTGGTTTTCTTTAATTCGGGATGGACGATCGGCGGATATTGTGGAAAGCGAGAGACACCACTTTAATAGCAAGATAGAAATAAGGCGCGTCAATACACACCACAATCAGGTACGTGTAGACACCTGGGCGGGCTTGTTCGGAACAGCTTTTTATTTATGATAGTGTGAAAGAAAGCACTGCTAAGACATTAGACGTGCGACTGCGTGAGATGAAATCATCACGTGTCAAGCTTTAACAGTGCTTTCTTTCAGACTGTCTGCAACAAGACGCTGTTTTCGAATAAGCCGACCCTGATTCTGGTATCTGGACCCCTCAATATCCACTTTCAAAAACCCTATAAGGCCTAAATGACTGTCCCACATTGAAGCGCGCAGCGCGAAAAATTGGCGGCGGGTGTCTGCTGGTGGTGTGGTGTCTGGGTGGAGGTCAGTCAGTCTGGCTCAGTTCCGCCAACTTCGCGGCCCGACCACGTCTTTTTGTCTTCCCTTTTTCCCGTCTGTGTGGGCGGCTATAAATTGTTGTTCCTTTGTGAATGAGCTCAGCTGCGTTTGAGATTTTGTGTCGTCTTGTCCATTATTTTATTTCTCCTTGTCTCAGTTTTTAGATTATGTCCAACTTATTCCGCGACGTGTCTTCCTTATTTACCTTCCGAGCTCACTAGAAATGTCAAACACCAACACAACCTGCGTCTCCTATATCTACAGCTGTTCTCCTTATTGGAGTACTTCGGATTCCCAAAATGCGTTTCTCGAAGATAATGGGAGCGCCCCATATGCAGTGTATCTGGACATGAGCTTTTTTATCTGTAATCGTTCATGCTGTCCAGTCGTCTCACCATGCGCCAGCTCACTCGTCTTTGCTTGTTAAGCCCTAGTCCCACTTGAGCGACAAACAACGACAGCCGACACCGACCAACCACAAGCACGTGAAGCACGCACGCGAACGTATCTTTGATTGGCTTGCAATCATTCGTGCTTACTTTACGCGCATCGAGGGATAACGAGCCTGTCAAAGGTATATACCAGGCGTGGCCAAACTATGGCTCGAGAGCTGCATGCGCCTCTTCGCGGGTCCAAGCGCGGCTCACGGTTTCCTAGTAAGCGTGCTTCCCTTCCCTCCTGTGTCCCCAAACAAAAAACAATTCCTGAATTAAAAAAAAAAAAAACTCACAGTTTTGGCAGTCTTGTACTACACTACGTAAATACAGCTGGACTGCTTTTTGACAGATAGATGTGTCCAGTGGCCCGGTTTCCTTTATTGTTCTAGAAAGAAATCCGAACCGTATACCCATCGCCCGTGTAAGATGCAGCGGCTAGCTAGCGAACCATGCATTCAGTTTAGATTAGCGGTTGAAGAAAACTTCTGCCTGGTGTCATATGTTGCAGTCGACAATCATACTTGTCCCCTTCGGAAAGGACTGTTCCCCGCCCCCCCCCCCCCCCCCCCCGAACTCTTTCTTTTCTCCTGCGGTTTTCTTAACTTCTATAGTTTTGTCTGAGATTCTAACCTCAAGTCACTCTGCCCCCCCCCCCCCCCCCCCCCCTCCCCGGCCCCCTGGTATATACCTTCGCGTGTATGCTGCACGTGCTTGAGGTTGGTCGGTGTCGGTTGAGCCGTTTGTCTCTCAAGTTGAACCAGGGCATTGCTTTTCTTTTCTGGGTTATTGCCTGTTATCGACGCGTTCTTGTGTCGCTCTTTTCGCCCAGCCACGGTCGAGGTGCTACTCGGCTCTCAAGCCCGGCTCCCGTGCGATCTCGGACCCAGGACTTCGGGCGTGGAGAGCGAGCCTTCCCTAATCCGCTGGTTCCGCGCCGACGCCAGCTCCTCGGCAGGACTCCAGCGCCAGCCTCTGTACACCGTCGAGAGGGACGCCAAGAAGGGCGTATCGCTCGTGCAGGCAAGGCGCTAATTACAATAAGAGTAATTACAATGGTAATCCGCGCTCCGAGGGAGTCTGATTTTGGGCGAGGAAACAAGAAAAACACGCGCAACGAGACCTTATCTCCCCTATACTTTCCATGTCGTATGGCATAGAGGGTAAATAAATTAGTGAATTCAGCAACTAAGAGAAACATAACGAAAGCGGTATGCCCTCGATCGAGGTGTGCTATGTACACAGCGCGACACTGTTAGCGCGAACAAGCGACCGGCGATTTGGTCTCGCTTGTTTGTTTGGTAGAATATTAGGGCTCTCGTAACAACTATCATAGTTATTGAGAAAATGAGAACGACAGGGCGTGTCTTTTGAACGCCCGGCTTTCAGCACGCGATCCATGCCTTCCGTCGTGCTTTGACTGTGCGCGTGCACTCGAGATGCACGAGACGTCGAAGCATCGTCGAAGGTAGGAAGCTCGCGCTGGAGACGAGACCAATGAAGCTCCTCCCTGCCGTTCTCAACTAGTCAGTGAATATAGTCCGGTGAAAAGTGCTCATTTGGGGCACTAATCTAAGCGAGAAAATATTACGGCTCGCAATGCATTTTCGAAGTAAAATGCGAAAAGGCGTCAATGTCGCGTTCGCGCTAACAGTGTCGCGTTTGTGCAATTTTGAGCGGTTCACTTTAAGGTACCGATCCAGCTCCCGTGAGCCGGAGTGAATGCAGATAGTTTTAGCGCGAGCACCCCAACTTACGCGAACTTGCCACGACACACCTCGGAGGAAGACTAACCGAATTTCATGGTTGCTCGAAGCGAAAATAACCGAAATTGACGCCGGTATTGACGATTGTTAGGAACAGTTGTTCCTAACAGTCATCAATACCTTCTCGGTTCTGTTGGGAACAGAACCGAGAAACAAATATAACACTACTTTAGTTTGTTTTTGTCTCATAAGAGACTCTCATATACGGGTGCAATGTTTAATCCAGTTCAGCATACTTTTTTTTTTTTTTTTTGTGAACGTGCACGTAGAATCTTTGCAGGAGAAGCATCGAAGGCAGCACGCTTACGCTGTAGCTGTGGTTTAGGTCAGGAGGCTCGGAAGAAGGAAATAGAAACGTAGCCAACCAGCAATTTTGCTTCATCTGTCCTAAATTGTCAGGCGCACTGTTCATATATTATATTAAAACAAAAAACAAAAAAAAATGTTTTCTGCAGAAATGATGACATCTGCGGACACGCATCACTCTTCTTAGAATCATGTTTGCTTCATACCATGCTTGGAACATGTCTGCCGACAGTTTTTGAATAACCAATGTGACCGTCCTACGAGGAAGACCTCAGACAGTGCGACCGCACACTGTCTTTTGTGCGATGTTTTAGCTGTGGGACCGCGGTAATGTCCTCGTTGTTCACCCGATAATATTGGCACGGGCGTCGGCGCGCAAGCGCGTGCGTGGCCGAGTGGTTACCGCGCTTGACTGTCGCGCGGGAGGTGTAGGTTCGATTCCAGTTAGCGGACTGACCTTTTATTTATTCTTTCAACGTGGCCTTCTCGTAAGTTCGAGAATATTCTCGTCTGATCGAGTTCAGAATGTTCTACGCACCGAAAGTTCTACGCCAAATGATCCAGAAACCCACGAGGGTACATAAGGGACTCCGGCAAGGCGAGCGGAGTCAGTCTCGCCCCAGCGCTCGATCCTGCGATTTCGCCAACATCGACGCCCGCGACGCTCTGCTGTTTTCTTCGGTTCCCATTTTGTTTTGGGCACAAGTTCGCCCCATTAAACGTTTAGTCTCTTCAGCTATCATCGCCTCATCAAATGCCATTCGTGACAATATGTGTAACAATAAACACTATGCAAGTGAAAAATCTGATGTACTATACATGTATGTGTTTATACGTTTATTTAAAGGTGAATTATCAATATATAGATCGATAACTTTGAAATTATAATAATAAAAAAGCCAGTGTGACTTAAAAATAGCAGTATTGGAATATACCTGCGTTTCTAGCACAAATTAAAAAAAAATTCCAGAATTTTTTGTTTTTTTTCTTTATTAGAATAAATAATTAGATGACTAAAGCAAATGAATGGCATCACAAGGACAGAATTATTCAGTGAGCACAATTAGTGCTTATTCAATCAGAAATTATTCAGTCGGTAGATTATACAAGGAAGAAGTGGAAAAATGGCAGGTTAATTCATAAAGTTGCTCGCTCTGCCCGGTCGCTGGTATTGATTATTCCTAATCAATATATTTGAGCTGTGACTTTAACAGCATCGTGCAGCTTCGAATTCCAGCCGGAATGAACTTTATTTTTTGCTATGTCTTTTAATTTAATGCTGGAGTCAGTTGAAGCGAGCAGCTCTATTTAATCTAACTTCACAAATAAATAAAAAAAGTTTTTTGTTCTTACAATTAACTTCGTTTACGATTCTCAGCTTGCTATATAAATAAAATATGTAACATTGTTTTAGCCTCGCAAACGTACACACCCCAATTATATTTTATTTACGTTGTGTCTTTTTTTTTAATTACTTTTCGATGTTTTGGGATAAAGTCAGTGCCGTGTATTGTGCGCGTGTTTGCCACGAATGGCGAACACGACCTATTGAGCCCAGGCAACGACGGCAGATGCATCCGAAGACGCCGGCGTGGGAGAGCGAGCCACGGTGAAGCACGGGACGCCTGGAAGCTTAGCCAGAGACTGGGCGCGATAGCAGACCACACAAGACGCTTCTCAAAACAACAACCTCTTTTAATCTAGACAGTTAAACAAACATATCCTTGCATTATCCCAAATGAACGCGTACATGACAATGGCGACGAGGATTGAGTTCATGTTACAAAAGCGGATATAAACAACTGAGCGACATCGGAACAAAGGAAACAGCGGTAACGTGAATGTCGCCCCATCTCAAACCTAAACAATGCATCGCATCGGGAAAATTGAAGAGTTGGATCAGAAATAGCAATCATGGTCTTCGTACATCGAAATGGACCGAAGTGTTCTACACTGTGAACGACATTCTGGAATCAAAGCGAGCCGATGTACTCTCAGTCGTCGGACGAGAAATGTACAGACTAATACGGAACTTGGCAGCACCTGCCAAACCAAGCATCAAGACGTACGTACATATCGTTCAACTCGTGCATAACTACATCGACCCGACGCCCACTGAAACGGTTGAACGCTACAAACTCCATCACCGGAAGCAGCTGGAATCCAAAGCCCTCACAGACTGCATAGCTGCGCTCAAACAGCTTTCACTGCATTGCAACTTGGTTGTTGCAATGCGTTGCAACTTCGACGCTGACATTCAAGGCAGCGGTGGATCTTGTAACTTCGATGGAGGTAGCCATGAAGGATGTGAAGGAAATAAGAAGCGAGACCGAGACCTAACAAGATGTCAAGCGCTTGGCGCAAGGGCGGAAATACAAGACGTCACTTCCGAAAAAGGCAAGCGAGGGAAAAGGAAAATCTCGCACAAACAGGACCCCACGTCATCGTTGCTGCAAAATGAATCACGACCCTAAAAACTGCTTTGCAAGGAACAAGACTATTAAAATATGCGGAACAACAGGAGACTTCCAGGTGGTCTGCCGTGACAGGAAACGCGATCCACAAGACGCAACAAGAAAGGATAAGCCAAACTTCCCCAACCATGTCTCTACGCAGAACTCAGGAGACGAAACTCCGTGTCATTTCATCGACTCAAGCTACCCGAAACCCATCACAGTAACTGTGGAAATTCGCAATAAACCTCTTCAGGCGGAGATTGACACAGGCTCACCCATGACTGTGATCAACCTGGAGACGTTTCAAGTAATTCTTCCAGACATCCTGTTGAAACCGACGGGAATAACGCTGAAGCCGTACACCAGCAAGCCCATCCTTCCAGTGGGAATGGTTCAAGTGGTGGTGAAGAACGCGGGGCCTTCCATACTGGGACGGGCATGGCTTCAGGATATTCAAGTGAACTGGGAGGAAGTACACAGCGTGCGTGCAGGAACCTTAACTCTCGCAGGTGTGCTACAGAAACACGGTTCCATCTTTGAAGGTTCGGGAGAACGGAAGGACTACGCCGTCAAACTCTGCGTAAATGATGATGCCCAACCAAAGTTTTTCAGACCAAGGTCAGTTCCATACGCCCTTCGACAAGAGATCGAGGAGGAGCTGGAGCGTCTTGAGAAAGAGCACATAATCACTCCTCCTGTGATGAGGAGTGAGTGGGCGACTCCAATCGTTCCAGTGAAGGCAAAGGAACAGATGCGCATATGCGGGGATTACAAGGTCACACTCAACCCAGCCTTGAAGCCAAATAGGTACCCATCACCGAAGAGTGAAGATCTCTTTGTGAAAATTGCCTATGAGGAGAAGTTCACCAAGCTGGATTGCAAACAAGCCTACTACCAGATCCCCTTAGCGGAAGAGTCAAGAAATCTCACTGCGATCAACACACGGAAAGGGCTCTATTAGGTGAACAGAGGGTCATTTCGAATAACCTCAGCATCAGCTATCTTCCAACGCGTCATCAGAGAACTCGTTGGGAACTTGCCGTACACAGGTGTATTACAGGGTGACATCGTGGTAACTGGCAAGAACCATCAACATCACCTGCGGAACCTGGAAATTGTACTTCAGAAAATCAAGGAAAGTGGCTTTCGCTTGTGAAAGGAAAAATGCTGCTTCATGCAGGACTCCATCAAGAAACTAGGGAATGCCGTAGACAAAAAAGTAATCCACCCCAATCCCAAGAAGAAGGATGCGATCCTACAAGCGGAGACGCCCAAAAACCAAAAAAAAGAAAAAAAGAAAAAAAACTCGGTGCATTTTTGGGACGCTGAACTATTACGGAAAGTTTATCAGCAACACAGCCGACGTCCTACATCCGCTACATGAACTGCTGCGAAAAGATAAAAGGTGGGAATGGTCGAAATCATGGTAGAGAGCCTTCAACGAAGCGAAGAAGCGACACACCAAGCAGAGTCTGCTAGTGCACTATGTCCCTGCACTTCCTATGGAACTGCACTGTCACGCATTGAGCCATGGCAATGGTACAGTACTTCAACACATTCTACTCCACAAGCAATGGAAGCCGATCGCCTTCATGTCAAGAACGCTTTAAGAGGTGAGAGAAACACCTCTCAGATCGACAAAGAAGCATTCTGTCTAGTTGAAAAGTAAAACAAAAATTCACCAGTATTTTTTTGGACGCCACTTCCCGCTGTCGACGGACCACAAAAACCTTGTATCAATTTTCAATCCCAGGAAGGGAACCCCAGGCATGGTTGCTACAAGAATGCAGCGATAAGCGATCATCTTGTCAGGCTATGAAATTGACATAAAGATGTGTCAACCGATCAGAACGTTGTCGCAGACTTGCTATCAAGACTCCCAATGACTGACAAGGACAAGGGCGCTACAAAATCCAAAACCACAAGAATGAACGAAATCAAATCTCTCCATCTAGAAAAGTTTCAAGCACTCCCACCGACACATAAGCAGATCATAGAGACACACGAAAGGACACTGTGTTGTCTATAAAGTTTTATGGCTCACCATGGATGGAGGACCGGAACAAGTGAATTCCCATGACCTCAAGCCTTACTTCCGTCGCAAAACGGAACTAACCGTGCATCTCGACTGCTTAAAGGGGCGGTGCAATGATATTCATTTGGAATGTTTTTCACTTTACACAAGCTTACTGCCCCTACTGGGTCTCATCGCACGCAACGCCACTGGCCAAGAAACTCCGTTGTTGCGGTGCAATTTTGAGGACAAAAATGATCATTTTCATTCAATCTCTCCTTTGCAAATTTTGATGACGTAACGTGGGGATCGCAGTACACCCCAATGATGATATTTGAATGCGGTTCATAGATTGGACCCGAGCGCTGGGTGGGCACTCGATTTGGGCTCGTGATAATTGCTAGCTCGAGAAGCATTCGGGTAGTGGCCAGTGTCCAATCGCTGCAACGACGACAATAGCCGAGCCATAACAACGTCTGGAACTCAGCGCGGGTCCTGTGCTTTGCCAACCCCAGCGCATGGCTATGATCAACATTGGCGGCATATAATCGGCTCCAGATCACGTGGCCGTTTGTTCTAGCTGCGAGTTGAGGGGGTGAACGCTGATCGTTTTTCTTTAATTTTTTTACTGAGACTTCTATTGCGTGGGGTGAAAAACGAACGCGTGTTTCATAGGTCATTAACGTCAGGGATCCGTTCTAACCGGTATTTGCGCAAAGTACAAAAATTGTTGCATCGCCCCTTAAAGTGGGGAACACGCGTCATCGTACCCTCAAGGTACCGAAAGCAGGTTTTGGGCGACTTGCATCAAGGTCCTGCGGGAATGACAAAGATGAAGAGACTGGCACGACACTACGTGTGGTGGCCGCTTTTGGATCATGACATCGAAACGATGCTCAGAAGTTGTCGGCCGTGCCAGGAAGTGAGCAACGAGGTATACGAAGTTCCCATACACCCGTGGAAATACCCAAAAAAGAAATAGCAGCACCTCTATGCAGACCTCGCAGCAGGCACGTAGCCAGGACTTTGTTTCGTTGGGGGGGGGGGGGGGGGCAGTCTATGACAAAAATGCGGAGGGTCAGCGCCGGAGGAGGGCAGCCAGATCTCCATACACTTCTTATGTTAGTAAACGTAACTGAAACAGAGGGGGGGAAAAGTAACATATTCGTCACTGCTTCTTACGCGTAGCTATGAAGCTTCTGACAGTGTCTGCGACTTAAAAGACGTTGCCTGACTTTTACGAGCCAGTCTTTCGCGAGTTTCTTCGCGTAGCTTGTCACCGGCCCTACCTCTTCCGGCCGGAAGGTGCTAGCAAGATCTTTTCGTGCCTCGTTCACGTTGTCATAAATCCGTGAGCCCGTAAGCTTAATCTTTGGAAGTTTTCGTCCAACCCACACATACACATCCTGATTAATAACCAACTTATCATACTTAAGATATGCTCTAGCTTCGCGTTTCCTCTTATCTTTTTAAGGTAAGCCGGTAAGCCAGGCGTTGAGTGAGCATTTCCAGTCAGATGTTAGTCAAATAGCACACTTACTTAATGGAAGTCAAATAACATGCTCTCATAAAAGTATTCGTTCTGGCATGCCGTAAAATGTACCGATAAATTCGCTTTTAATGTCAACGTCCTCATTGTTCTCGACTTGAACATCCCTCATCATGGCAAAAACCCGGCGCATCACACCACATACCAAAAAGAAGGCCAATTCTGACTGAATTAGACGTGTTGAGATTCTGCCCTGACCTCTATAATAACCGGTGCTCGAACATATCAAGATGCACACAAAAGAAAGAAGGGTTAAACACAAACACCACACAGTCAGAAAATAAGGGTGTGGTGCTTACACCCCTTGTCCAATATACAACACCCCAAAAACTACAATTCGACGTTCAATCCACTGACGTCGAACCGACGATGCCAACTTTCACGAGCGGCTTGATAGTCAACCGATACAACTTATTAAAATAGCTAATGCATACATTAAAGACTGCAAAAAACACTCGAGGGTTTGTTAGCCTTGGTGTAAAACCTCAACGCTTTTTTTTTTTTTTTTTTTTTTTTATAGCCGTTGATACGCGCATTAGCTATTGAGGGTTTCCCCTCCACTAAGAAACATAGGAAGTTCCTTCGGTCCGGATAAAGACGTGTTTGACGATAACGCCACACGCTTGCCCGAGGGCCAACATTGTCAGAGATGACGGTGCTGTCTCTTTTGACAGGATCGCCAGTCGGAGTCCGCACTGCCGCTATTGACAGTATCACGGAGGGGTAGGATCAGATAAAGATAGGAAGGCTCCGTCGAGCAGAGCCTCCCCAGCGAGAGTCGCCCCGTTGGATTAGGGCCATCTTATATAGCCTGCTGGAATGGACGCGCCCGGGGTGGGTCCGATGTAGGTTGGCTCCCCGGAGGGGCGGACGCGTCCAAGTCATGATCCCAAGGGGTGTGTTTTCGGCAAATCATCCGAGAAGGGCGAGGGAGAGCCGTTCACAAGGGCATAGAGCCTTGACTCGCATATGGGACGCGCCACCAGATGGCGACGCCCCACGGCCTGCCTGAGCTAGGCCTAGATAGAGATGCGGTGAACACGTGGTTCCCACACTATTTAGTAAACGATATCACACAGCTATCAATCCGCTAGTAAAAGTTGGTATCGTCAGTTCAACTTGAATGAACTGAACGTCGAAATGTAGTTTTGGGGTATATCATGTATGGGGTCAAGGGATGTAAGTACCGCACCCCCTATTTCTGAGAGTGCACTGTGCTCCTCAAAAATCTTTGAGGTCATAACATGGCCTACTTTTCGATGCGTCTAACGACGTCGTGTCGTGCATGCGTTTGACGCGTTACAAAGATAACTATAGTCATTAGAGATTTCTAGAATAGGGGGCCTTCATGCTTTGGATCCCTCCAACCTCTTGGGGTATACCGCACTGCGTATGCGCAGAACTCCTTGCGCGCGCAGTGTCATCCCTAGCTGTTGAGGCATCCAAAGCTGTGGTGACCCTATTCCCAATCTCCCTCATTAAGAGCCAAAAAGATACCTGAAAAAACGTCCCACCTTGCGGTACGACGCGTCTTTGGAAAGATAGCCATGCAAACTTTCCACACCGGGAAACTTGGAGGTCTTCATCTTTCATATCGTTCTGACACGTCGTACGACAAACCGACTGCTTTGTCGAGCATGTGTGCAATGTGTATCGCCCTTAAAACTGCAGTACTTGAGCACTTGCAAGCTTGGTGGTGCTTTTTGTGACAAAGCTGACAGCCAGCTACCGCAGCGTTTATTCTACGCCATCAAAGCTGTTGTTCGGGACAGGCTGTGTTGCTTTAAGCGCCATACACATAAGCACCTAAACGGCCGACCCGGCATTCAATGCGTCGGAACGGAATTGTGCGGGATCATCACGTCCGAGCTTCTCAGTGTGCAATTAGCGCAGCGGTAAACAAAGGCTTTCCGATGCCTCGCACTGCTTGTATATATGTCTGGCCTATAGAGACTGCTCTGGTCCTTTGTCTATAGCTCGCAGTAATGACCACATTTGGATATGCAATCCTGTCTCCGGATTTTAGTGGTTTCGAGTCCGAAATGTAATGGGCATGGGAACAGCTGCACCGTGCGGATAAATAACAACTCTCCGTTCTTGCTCATGCAGGTTGGTTCCATTTACATCATTACATTCTATTAAGTGAGACGACGTTTTACTTATTCCGTTCCCATGCCAACAAACATTACTGCTTCTAGCATGTCAGTGTTTTGATATTCTGAAACTACTGTTGCTATCAGGGAATGTGGAAATGAATCCTGGTCCTATGTCGGAAGCCCAGGCTGAGCAGTTTAATGAAATGTTTGAGCTATTACAAGAACTAAACATTCGTTCAATGAAATTGGAGGAAGGACAGGCGGGCATATTTAGTACAGTAAAATAATTAAAGGCAAAGCGAACAATGATCGAGACTAGACTAAGCTATATTTATAAAATAGGAGCGGCAGTCGATTCCGGAACAATGACGATTAACGAAGTTCTACGGCTAGGCGCCACCCTCCAGAACATCCGAGCGCTTCCAGGGTAAAGCTATTGTTTTTCGCTCTCATCTTGATGGGGGGGGGGGGGGGGAAGGGGGGGGGGGGGGAATGGAAGACAGGTCACGTTGTGACAATTTAATATTTCATGGCTTTGCCGATTTCCCCGGTGACACTCAGTCGCAGAGTTAAAGCGAAATTGTGAATGTTCTTTTCGATCTGGGAATTCCTTGTGAACGCAGTGCCCGCGCCCATAGAATAGGCTATTTTTGTAAAAATAAATGTCGACCTGTTATCGTCAAATTCGAGTTATTCAAAAGAAAAGATAGTGTTCTTCAGGCGAGAGCTGCTGTCAAAAAAATCGGTTTATTGCTGAATGAAGACTTTTCATCGGCAACACCGCAGGCAAAATTCTAACTAATCAATTTCTAAAAAAAAATCAGTTTGCGTTTTTACTTAAATATAACTAATTGCACATTGACAGCAAGATATAGGTATACAACTTCACTAAGGACCACATTTATGAGATCATAGCCACTGGTGCTACACGGGCAGTTATAATGATCAAGCCACAAACGGGGCGGTACTTCGTCATTGACTGCGGGGACGTCTAGGTAGGAATTTTCGGAGTTTGGTTCATGGCGCTGCCTCAAGGCACGTAATATTCCTTTAATCTTTTTTTTGCAATGTGCGAAGCGTCATGCGCTATCTTGATGTTCTATAGTTCAGTTGTCGATTCCAGTAACTGCTAAATTATTGTGTTAACTGAAACATGGCTGTCTGTTAAAGTTCGGAATAGTGAAATATTTACGTGTGGTAAGCAATTTAATGAATATCGGCAGGATCGAGCTGGAAGAATGGGCGGTAGGATTTTTGTTGCTGTGGCCAATGGTATTGTCTCAAACGTCGCTAAGGTTTTAACTGACCTAGAATACTTTGCGTTAACATAACTATAGACTTTAAGCAATTAATTTTGGGTGTGTGCTACCGGCCACCCAATGCTTCGCCTTCCTTTTAAGGCGAAAGCCCTAAGGTCCTATTACGCGAAAAGGCGTCGGCGCTGTGCCCGAAAGATGGCCGTAAATATACGTCATCAAGCACGCGTCGCTCAAGGTCGAAGCGGACGCGCCTCAGAAATAAAACACAAAGAAAAACACAGTAATGCAGATGCATCGTCACGGAAGCCGTCAATCCGACGGGGGGCGCCGCGCCTGCGCAGTGGGGGAGTGTGATGTCACCGCCGGAGCGCCGTGTGCAAAAAGGTGCACTTCCGACTTCATCTGTGCTTGTTGTGTGCTTCGTGCGATGGACTGTGAGGTGACAGCGCAGGACTGTAATGCTTTCGCATTCCTACACCGTAAGCTCTCTTAAGTGTCCTCCTGTAATTTTTCTGAACGTTTACTTGATTCGGTTAATTAATTTATTCTTTAGCCGTTTCCCTACGTCACAGATTGTTCTCCTCGGTGATTTTAACTTTCCTAGCATTACGTGGTCTACTACGCTCCCTACTGTACACCCATTTTCATAGGAAGGCAATAACTTCATTAACTTATGTTCGGAATTCGATCTTTATCAGCTAGTTAATCAACCTAAACGAAGTACTTCTAACTCAGCAAACACTTTAGACCTTGTGTTAACGACACGTACAAATTTCGTATCATGTATTTTGTACCTACCTGGTTTGAGCGACCATTGTTTGCTGCATATTGATTTAAATATACCGTTGCAAGCTTCCTCCAATACTGTTAAAACTATTCGTGATTATAGCAAAGCAGACTTTAATGCTATTAATAATGAACTGGGATTATTTCAGTCAAGTTTTAAATGTTTTTTTCGGACGTTCTGTAATTGAAAATTGGGAGATATTCAAACTAAAAGCAAAGGAGCTCCTTGAGACTCGAAAGGATTTACTCGAATTCGAATGCATCATGGTCTATTAGAACAGTGGTTCTCAAATGGGGGTCCGCGAAGCCCTGCCTCATCAGTCCAGCCCGGCAATAAAAGTTGTCTGTTTTCAAGTCGAGAAGAAATGTTTTAGTTTTCGGGGGCGAGTTTTCTCGCGTGTATGGCAATAAGAGAGGTCTACTTCACACTCGCCCTTAGCTATATTCATTTATTAAACCATTATTATATTTAACCCATCCTTTCCCCACCCTCACCACGAATGGGGTCCTCCATCATCTCCGCCGATCCGTAAGGGGTCCGCGAAACATCGATGGTTGAGAACCGCTGTATTAGAACAATCGGAAGACTAAGGAATAAGAAAAAAAAAAAAAGGTTTGTCCCGCGCCGCGAAGTGTAACCCCACAGCTCACCGATGGGACGCACACCGATTTGTACATGACTGCTGTGTGTAGTGCCGAAGTCACTTACATCAATTCCACGTTGCCATCTATGCAAATTAATAACCCCCGCCAGTCTTGGAACACGATGAAAGAGAAACGTAATGCAGTTGTAGAGCTCAGAGCTGATGAAGGTAGCTTTATTTCTTATGTAGTGTGTGCCAGTGAACTCAATGCAATTTTTGTTAGCGTTTTTTTTTTTTTTTGACCCCCTCCATAAGTAATGACCAAACATACATGGCCTATGATTACCTCCGAATGTACCCCTTAAAAATTAGTCCTGAAGGTATTGTGAACATAATCGATTCACTTAGATTGTCTTCGTCCTGTGGTATAGACTACTAAATACTAAAATGTACACCTCAATTTTTTTCGCGAGTATATTTTCCCAATCACTGGAACAGGATATCTTGTGGGATGACTGGAGATTAGCCAAGGTTGTTCCGTTAACAAAGGAGGTGATAAATTTAATCCTCGTAATTTTCGCCCGATTTCACTGACATGCGTCCCATGGAAACTTCTTGAACATGTCATTTACTCTAATACTGTCAATTTTCTAGAATCAAAGAAGTATTTCTGTCTCTTTCAACGCGGCTTGCAAAAGATATCATCATGCGAAACACAGCTTGTACCATTCACGCATGACCTTCATTGTATCGTTGACGCTCGCTCTGAAGTAGATTGCGTACTTTTGGATTCCTCAAAGGCCTTTGATACAGTGCCCCATACCTTACTCTTGTCCAAGCTTCGTAATCTAAACATTGACCCGGCGGTATTCACGTGGATACATTCATTTTTAACTAGCCGTAAGCGATTCGTTAACGTTAATACCGCTAGCTCTGCTATGGTATCAGTAACATTAGGCGTTCTGCAAGGCTCTGTGCTTGGTCCGTTATTATTCCTCATTAACATTAACAATTTACCCTCTCATGTATCCTCAAAAATGTATTTATTCGCTGACGACTACGTTATTTATCGAGAAATTACTAGTGAATGTGACTCTGACCTACTACAAAACAATATTAATTCTGTTTCTAACTGGTGTGAGTCATGGTCTATGCTATGGTACTCAACTAGAGGTTAGGGGAGTATCCTGTTGTGCTTCATCCCAGCTCCATTATACGCTAAATAATCATAATCTCGAATTTATTTATTTATTTATTTACGGCCTATAGGGAGTATTCACTGGCGGCCATACCTGTGTGCGTAAATGCTGCGTGCGTGTTGATGGCGAGCTTCCACAGTTCTTTTGCAACGTGCATTCCGCACCATCAAGAGTGCCGGTCTTAGCAGCCTATTGCTGCGAGCTCGTTCTGAGCATGCGCTCTAAACAGCACCCACAAATATGGCGTCCAGTGAATACTCCTTATAAGGATTGTGGGTATTCAAGAAGCGATGACTGCCTTCGATGGTGTCCAGGCCCGTTCTGCCCACGCGCTCATCCCCGAGCACCGGCTAGCCCCGCGCGCCCGAGACATCACTCCCCCTCCTCTCTGAACCGGGGGGGGGGGGGGGGGGGGGGCCTGTGTCTAAGGCTCGTTGCACATCACTACGGTGTCCACCGCTCCGCCGAAACGGCTGAAGTAGTTTATCAGTGCATCCTGCGTCCTCTCCTTTGCAAGAACCCTGCGCGATCGCATTACACATCCAGCTTTTTACACTAACTGCTTTCGTCTCGGAGGATCCACCACTTCCAACCCGAACGGCAAGGAGATCAGCTGTTCTTCGTCCGAAGTCAATCACCACTCACTGTCGCAATCTCACGCACAAACAGTTGCACAAGTTCTCACGAATATCACCGCAGTGCGCCAGGTCCATCGAGGACTTCTCTCGCTCCAGTGTTGAGCCTCGCATAAGGCGTGTCCGGTTGTGAAAAGAAAACAGACGATTGTCGCACTACTTGTCTTCGGCGGAACTGTCCTCATCGCCCAGTGGTTCGGCGATGAGCCCGAGCTCACGTCTCGGCACAGCTGGCCGTGGGGACCCGAGTCCGCGCAGGGCCCCGACGTGGGTCCCAGGGGAGCGGCGAACAAGCTCGCAGGATCCAGGAAAGGTCCGAAGGCGTGACTCGGGCATGAGGTAGTGGGGAGACCACAGCCCCTGGCGTTGGGCGAGCTTCAATGGCGCTGTCATCTGCTTCTTCCGTGTTCCGTCGTGCCAACGCTGTGTCGTCGTGAACTTGAAAATCTGGCGTTCGCTCGTGGCTAAAAGGTGGAAGCGTGTGTGGAGATATGGTCGGCGAGGCGGGTGTGACTAGTCGTCGACGTTAACGTTGTCGGAAGGAGGGGTGCGCAGTCTTTCGGGGCATGATCGGGAAACAACAATCAATGCAGCCACCACATCGGCCGACGTCAAAGGCCGGATGGATGCCGTCACGTTGACATCATGGCGTTCCTGGCGCTCGATGTGTGGGTCCCCTGGTGGGTGCCGGCGCTCAGAGATAAGGCGCACTCTGCAGAGGGCGCACAGCGTCGCTTGCTCCTCGTCCGGGTAGACACAGGGCGTAACTTGGGCGCACCGCCCTTGTAGAGTGCGGCCCTGAAACGGCGGCGGGACGGCGGTCGAATCAAGTCCATGAAGCACCTGGGGCTGATGGTCACAGTCCGCCCGGGATGCGAACCCCACAAGTCTATTCTGCTCCATTGTGCACCGGGTGGCCGCCTCGCTGCTTTGGGTGCGTCGCCAGGGTGTCCGCACTTTTAGAAAAAAGGGTATCGATAGTCCTCCCTTAGGGGAGGAACGGTCTTGCAACCTATGTTCCTTTAGAAAGGGAGAAACTGTCGTCCCTGAAGCGGTGGCGGAGCTAGTTCCTCCGTCGCCTGCATCGCATTATGGCGGCCCTGAATCGAGCAAATCGAGCTCAATAAGGCTTAACGAGGACGCTACGTCTCTTGTACGGGACGAGAGGAGCAGCAAATAAAAGCATAACACGAGCTTTCCGCGAACTGTGTTTATTTCCAAAGCCAGATTCCCCCCACAGGTACAGAAACTTGCGTTTTAAAAGCATTTACTCAGTTCTCTCGTCGACAGCACTGCGCGATGTTAAACGGAGACAACCGATACCCAGTTACTTCGCGCACTTTACGTCTTACCTTTGGTGTTCCCCGCACATCACGGAGGAATGGCAAACTCAATCCGCGAAACCAAAAGTCGCTCTCAAAAGAACAAAAAACTCGAAGCCGCTGTTTATCGCGTAGCGTGAAAGAAGGTTAAATCGCTTTCCACAAGATGGTAGGGTTAAGCAGAGTAATTGGAAGTAGCTAGGGTGGGTGGCGCTAGGTACTGCCCAATTCATGTTCTACAAAAAAATATTCTTATTCTCTCAGGACACCATTGCGCTTCGGGATCCTCTACTATACACACATTACACATACTATATAATAATAATAATAATAATAATGCTTTATTTCCATCCTTTATGATGGTGGGGCCCAAGAAAAAAAGCTGCAGTAAGCAGCTTGACGAGTCCCTGGGCCCCTACAATGGACAGCAGGAAGCATGCGGGAAAACAAACAAAAAACAACATAATAACGTGCTAGAGGCAATGATGTTACAAATCAGTACACAAAACTAAAAGCACCTTTTGCAAATGTTAAGAGAGAAAAGGATCATGTACAAGCATATAATAAGCGCAAGTCTCTAAAGGTTAGATTTTTTAGATCAATGTTATTGCTGTTAAGGTTGTTTAACAAATGCGGGAGTGTGGACCTTAACATTTGAGAGCCATAATTTGTTCGCTGCGTGACCATCTTCCATTTCTCTGGGTTACGGGTAGGATGCGGAGGAGAAGCTTTCCTCAGCGACGCAAGGTTTTCCAAAAGACATGTACCTCTTATTTTTTCACTTTTATAACTAGTAGAAAGCCGATACTGATATAACTTGTGACTAGTGATTATTTTAAAGTTCTTAAATAAATCAGCGGTATGAAAGTCGCGTGGCACGTTACATATATATGTAGCCCTGTAAGCATCAGGTGATCATGCATTGAGCGCATACACATACAACGGCACACTAACCCGAACAGTACACCCGAGGTCTGTGTTTCCGTGTTTTATACTGGTCGTTTTGAACGTACGGAATTTCTCGGTGACGGAATAAGCAATAAAAAACATTCCCAGCATGTTGATTTTTTTTTTTTTTCGGCAATGTCATACCTCTGAGAGTAATTTGAATGGCCCAGGGGATGAATCTCGTATTAAAAAGCAAACGCTCGATCATACCTTAATTATTTAGAAGCCAATAAATCAAGCCGCTCCTATGCGGTTCGAAGCCATGAGTTTGTTTCCCCACAAGGCACGTCGTAGCCTGTGTTTCTATTGTAGTGTTTGTCTTTCTATTTCTGCTGTTCGCACAAGGCTGCAAATGCCGTCTTGAATTAATTTCTGTAGAGCGGATATTCCCTCAGCTGGAAGTGATGCTTCACGGGCTGAGAAATCGCTTTTCGATCAACTTGAATGCAGTCAAGGCCGCGACTTGCGGCAGGTGTTAAGTGAACGGAGCTAGCGCTCATCCCAGCACGCCACTTGGAGGGCAGTTTCTCCAGGAACCGTAGTATATTTAAACAGCAAAATAAAGGGTAGCTTTTCTCTTTTTTTTTTTTTCGATTTTACCTACTATTCTTTTTTAATGCTAAAATTCCACACTGTAAATATACGTACTTTCCGTCACGATTTCGTACTGTTCAGTCCTTTCCCCAGAACACAATCGCTCTCGGGGACGAGACAGCCGACAGTCACATTGGACACTGTACGATAGGAGCTTACTGTTCAGACCAGCGTTCCAACACGTCGATCGATTGCACCTAATCCCTCAAGTGGTATTAAACTTTTTAATGTAATGCGGAATGTCAACCTGCGACACCCCGCCCCCTCCGATCACGGTCGACCAGCGGCATCAATGCCCGACAGTTTATGTCATCTCATCTTGTTGTTACACCACCGATACGCGAACACACGGTCATATCGGCGATAATTCCAGTCTTCTGTTCACAACCCAGAACACTACCATCACAATGTTACTGCTATGTTGCTGACACGCACAAATACAGAACCACGTTGAACGCCGGTTGCACTCGGCATCGGAAAACTGAACCGAACTGAACACGGAAGGCACCCAGGCAGCCGGCAGCAAAACCTGCCGGTCTTGAACGCAGTTCCCGCGATTTCCATGGCGTCGCAAACGTCGACACAGTTCCGCCTGGTTTCGCTACTGTAGTTCCGCGTGGGTTGCGCAATCCGAAGACGGCCATCTTATCCAGTGTACGTAGCGCTGCTGGCACTGCTCAGGAACTTCACAGTTTCTATAGCGGCTTCGTTTGCTTGTTTGATAAAATTAGCGATAAAAACGTCAATGCAACCGAAATGTTCTGCACGTTTGGACAAGAAGACGGAATTACAGGCGGCCTTCGCTGCCACTGAAGCTCAATCAGCTCAACAGCATTTATTAAACAACGTGCGCGACGTGCTCGAAAAACGAAACCGAAAGAGGATGAGTCAGGAGGGCGAAAGCTTTCTCCCGTCTGCCTGGAGAAGGAGAAAAACGTTTCGTTCCTCCATTTTTCTCGTGTCCGCTTGGGGGCGCGTCAGTAGAAGGGAGGAAGACCGCGCGTTGCTACTTTTTTCCTCCATTTTTTCTTAGCGTGCGGTGGAAAACCGGCCTCCGGGTATACTGAGTAGGGATGCCGCGAACCGCCCTAGGTTCGAATTTGAAAGGTTTCGATATTTTTGACCATACGGAGGTTCGAATTCGAAAAATTCGCAACTTTCGAAAATCGTGGGGTTTCGAAATCGAAAAGTTCGAAGCTTTCAAGGTTTCTAAAAGTTCGGGTTCGATTATTTCGAATATTGGTTTACTTGAGGTTCGATAAATTCTAAGATTTCGAACTTCCCTAATTTGAAATTGGAGAGATTCGAATGTTTCGATTTTCTTTGGATCTGAAATTAGGAAAATTCGAACGTTTCGAATTCTTAAAGACATAAAGTTCGATAAATTCGAAGATTTCGAATTTATTTCTAGATAAAGTTCAAAAAGTTCGAAGGTTTCAATTCTCCTCTAAAGCTAAATTCGAAAAAAAAAAATCTTTGAAGGTTTTCAATTTCTTTGAAGTCCAAGTGCGCAAAGATCGAAGTCCGGTTTTCATGTTCCGCCACAGTTTCAGTTTCAAATAACGTTTTCACGCCTCACTGGTTTTCACGAAATCAGGTTTAGAAAAGTTCGGGTGTGATATTTAGACTGCGCGAAGTTGGTCAGGCAATTAAATGAGACGAGGAGTGTCCCGGATGTGCTGGAATATTTGCCAGTGCAGAGTCACGTGTGACAATAGGTCAGTAATTGTGACCGCCAGCCCGGGATGGTCATTAACGTCCATCACGAAGTAGTGATCGTCCGAACGCACTGTTTAACGATACTCATCCAGTTCAAAACGGCCAGGGGCAGGCAGGTGGTTGAGGCTCAGAAAAACCTTGAAGTGATCTGGCAAATTGCCCCCCTACCCCCTCGCACGCTGGTAGAAATCCGATCGAACGCCTCCCGAGTGACGGTAACATATAGTAAGTTTAGTTTGTATATGATGCAAAATCCTGAGACTGGGAATGAAATTTGAAAGAAAAAGTCTAAGACAGAAAAAATGGGACAGGACAACGTCTTAAACTCGACTCAGCTGAAAACTCAGCTCAGGACAACGTCTCAAACTCAATTCAGCTAAGTTTGAGACGTTGTCCTGTCCCCTTTTTTCTTTCTTACACCATTTCTTGCGAATTTCATTCCCAGTCTCGGGAGTTTGCATCTTGATCAACATACACCAGCTCGCCTGCACCTTGAATTTTTTTTTTTTGTTTGTAATTGCTTTGGAGGTTTATTTTCTATAGGGCGGAAGAAACGCCGAGCAAAAAGCACAGAAGCTGACGCAACTTGAGGTCGAGGAGGAGCGTTCTACCATACCAGTGGCGTCGGAAGAGGAAAAACGGGGGGAAGGGGGGGAGGAGGGGGCTCCAGTCTCTCTCCCCCCCCCCCCCCCCCCTTCCCAGATATTTCGGACCTGTTAAAGAAAACAATACAGGGAAAGAGGGCATGGTTGAGCTTATTTTAATCTGAAATTATTTATGCATATGTATGGCTACTGTCGCTCTTCACCGCATAAAAGATCGCGTAGATGGTCATTGTTAGAAACTCGCTGTCAGAAGGCACTACTCGTCACCTGCTCGGTGGCTCGGAAGTTCAAAGCTATGTCTTTTCGACCTAAATAACTGTGCCATTGGTAAAAAATAATCAATAAATAAACATAACAATACATGCAAAAAAAAAAAAAGGCAGGAGATAAAAAAAAAAAAAGAACTATTGAGAACCCGCCGGAAGCTTTGTATTCTTGCATATTCAGATGCCCAGAACTATGAAACAAGTTTCTCCTACCAAAATGTGTACAGGCCAAAAAAAAAAAAAAAAAAAAACACGTCCCAAGAACGTAAAATGAGAAGAAAAAAAAATTATGACGTGCTGAACTTGAACATTTTTAGAAATCTTTCCCCATGAGTTAATGTATTCCTCAACGTAAAAAAACAAAACAATAAATACATTATTTTGTATTCTGCAGATGGTAATGATATGTACTGTCTCTGGTGTTAATTTAAACGCGATACCTCAAACAATGTAGGCGAAAAAAATTACCAAGTTTAGGGCATAATTGCTCGTAGGTACATCTTTTTATATTTCTTCGAAACTCGTCTTGAACAAAAATAATCATATCTTAAAACGACACATACCTAGGCTATACATAGATCATTCTTAAAAAGTTTAACATCTGTACGATAAATAGCTTCGGCTATAGCGCGCTTCAAATATGGCACAAACGACAATTGTCAAAAACCCGTCGCCCTTCCTCGCTCCTTCGGGAAACCAATCGCATGCCGGATGATTGAAATAAACACCATTGTCTTTCGCAAAGAATCTGGCACCGCATGTAAAATTGCGAAAAAAAAAATTACGAATATACCTCACTGCTTGAATCCAAATAAAACCGCTCGCCGGTCTTTCGAAGTTCAACGAACTTCGAACTTTTGCCCTAGAAGGTCGAAGTTCGTCGACCTTTTGACTTTTTAGGAATCGAAAGTTCGACAATTTTCGAATTCTTTAGATTAATAAACTTGAAAGTTCGAAAATTATCGAATATCTGAGCGTAGGAAGTTTGATTCGAAAAGCTTCGAACTTTTTAGTGCAAGAAGGTCGAAAGTTCGAAAATCATCGATTTTTTTGTCTATCAAGTTCTAAAGTTCGACAAGCATCGAATTTTTCAGCGTAATAAGTTTGAAATTTCGAAAAGCGTCGAACTTCTTAGTTTGATAAGTTCGAAAATTCGACTTCCGTCGAATTTCTCGATATGGAAAGGTCGAAAATTCGACATCTTTCGAACCTTTTGAACCGCTTGATTCGATCATCGAACTTCGGTTCGAAAAAAGTTCGTGGCATCCCTAATACTGGGGTGGCTGTGTGTTGGTGGAGCCATGAGGGGAACGGGACCGGTTCTGTAGTGGGGGCCGTGGGGAAAGGGGGTCGGCGAGACCGTCTCCCATGTTGGGCTCCGGGCATATCTGCAAGTGAGCGGAAGCGTAAAGCATTGATGGCCTGTAGCTGAGCCGGTTGGTTATCCATGCTTACTGATTACCAGCTGAACGTTAGGAAAGCGACGAAGAGAGAAAGAAACACACTGCTGGACTATCAACCCTTTGTTTTATATACACTTCCTTTTCCTCAACCCAATCCTTAAAAGGGTAGCTTCTTCTTCTTTCAAAGCTTATACTTAAACTTCCTTTTTCTTCTCACGGACCGTGGTGTTCTCCACCTCTTCGACTTTTCCCATCCCAAAAGGGTAGCTTCTACTACTTCAGTCGGAGCTTAGACAGAAACTGCCTTTTTTTCTCACGATCGGTGGAGTTTTTGTCTTCTTCGACTTTTGGATCTTGAAAAATGTCTATCTTTTTGTCTTTTATATTTCCGGTGGTGTCACCCTCGTTTTTCTCGGTCGGATCTTGGAGTCACAGGGTCCCAACTTGGTTCATCCGAGGTGCCGCTCTCTTCAGATACATTTTTTCTTTGGGCAAGAGCGCAATGGAGGCAACACTGACGCATTCTCCCTCCCCCTCCTCAATGGCCAACGCCTCAAGGAGCTCCCTTCCAAGCTGCTTTCGGTGTTTTGCTAAAACGGTGACGCTTGCGAAATCAGGAGCACATTTGCAGGCCCGACAATGTGCCGAGAGGTGGCCCGCCGACGTTAGTGCGGTCACAGAGGCTGCATGTTCTCTGGTGCGGTCGTTGATGCACCTCCCCGTCTGTCCTATGTAGCTTTTGCCACATGACATAGGGATCTTGTAAACCACTCCTTTTTCGCATGGGGCGTAGGGTGTTCGATGCGCAGTGCTGCAGGTCGTCGTCCCGTTCTGGGCGGTTTTCCGGTTCACCCTACGGCACATGGCGTAGGCCTTGTTGGGGGCGGAGCACACAACGTGAACGCCTTGTCGGCCGGCGATCTTCTTTAATCGATGAGTAATGCCGTGAACATACGGGACCACTGCGAAAGGCGTTGGGGGCTTCTTTTGAGTTGTTTGATTCTTCTCAGGATTTTGACGTACTTGCCTACAAAGCTTTTCACATACCGGTACGAGGAGGGTACTCGAGTACCCAGAATCCTGGAGTCGACCCAGCTGTCCTTGAAAGCAGCGCCCCACCTTATGAGGGCAGGACTTCTGTAGCGCCGAGGCTAAAGCTCTGGTGGCCAACCCCCGTTTTACGTTTTTGGAATGTTCCGAGGTACACGGAAGGAACCCCTTACATGAACGGGGTTCATAACTCCAGCACACGTGGGAAGGTTGAAACTCCAATGAGAGGTCTAAAAACCGTATGGAATTGTTGACGGGAAGTTCATGGGTAAAAGCCAATCCGTGGCAGCTATGTTCGAAGCTGCGCATGACCACGTCTAAGCACCCGTTACTCTCCTCATCTGCATCAGAGTTGCTTAGTATGAGGAAGTCGTCAACATACCGAAAGATGGCCTCGATGCGTTGATCCTTTAACTGGTGTTGAATGTTCCTCCCGCACGCTGCTAGGAATAAATCGCTCAAGTAGGGGGCCACTCGAGACCCGATGCACACACCGCTTCTTTGTAAAAATAGTTGATCCTGGTGTGACACCACCGTTGCAGAAAGATATGCCGTCAGGAGCTCCAAGAAGCTGTCAAGGTTCATCCCTGTTGAATTTTGAAACCTTTGAAGACCCTGCTCCTCTATGGTTTCTCGGAGGACCTTGAGGAGAGCCGCATGGGGAATGGAACGTTCAGCTGGTAATCAGTAAGTAAGCGTAAAGCATAGTTAAGTACAAGAGCTACGACTATTACTTAGCAGCCGTCACGTGCGTCCCGTTCAATAAAGGGTCGCAAGTCGTTTATATTAATAGGTCCGGTGAAAGAACCCGTATCTGGGCATTGGAGTCGGTATGCTCAACGCGAAACGCGTTTGCGACCACTCGAGGGCCTTCCCATCGCTTGGCTAGGCAAGCCGAGAACCCTTTATCGGCGTTACTAAGTGGTTGGGTTCGGCGGAGGACTAGGTCTCCAATAGAGAATTGTACGTCCTTTCGGCCTTTGATATATTGTAGCTGCTATTCCGATTGAGACGGTTCGATATTCTCTCGTGCCACTCGCACTGCATCAGTGATATTGTTGCGTAGTCATGTAAAAGCTGAGTGCGAGCGGCGGGAGCCAATATCAGTGGTATTCAAAGGTCGTTTTCTAGGGGCATTCTAAGGTCTCGGCAGAAGTTCAAATGTGCGGCAGTGAAGCCGGTAGATCTATTTTCTGTCGTCCGTGTAGCAATAGCCATCTCCGGTGTATCGGCGTCCCAGTGTTTGTGATTGGTTGTGCATAGCATGGCCCTAGGGTTGCGGTTCACTCTCTCTGTGATGTTGGTATGTCGGTGGTACGGGGAATTGCAGTGATGTCGGATACCGAGAACGTCACAGCAGCTGTTAAACTCGCGACTTGTATTATAGGTTATTTGATCAGTTATAAGCACAGCAGGATAGCCAAACCGAGATAACGTTACCCGGAGCTTTTCCCAGATTTTTTTAGATGTGAGTTGACACATGGGATGGAGGTCGACCCACTTAGAGAAGTGGTCGGTGACGACCAGGAGGTACCTGTTGCCCTGCGGGCTGCGGGAATACGGATCAATTATATCACATGCAACAATCTCCAGGAATAATTGCTCTTTACCGATTGCATCAGACCAAGGGGCTGGCCACCGCGGGGTTTTGCCGTTTGGCATTGAGAAGAACCGCTTGCATAACGCAAGACATCACGGTTCATTCTGGGCCAGGTTGCAAAACGACACAGTTTGTGGTATGTTTTCTTTCCATCGCGGTGACCTGCCAGAACGCTGTCTTGAAAGTAATGCATAACGGATTGTCGCAACGATTTTGGCACAACCACGCGAAAACGCGAGGTTGTCGGGTCAGCTTCATCTGCGTTTGGTATATATCGAAGTAAGATACCATCACCACTGTGCACATATGTGTATAGCGAGCCTTCCGCGATGTCTTGTTTTTCTGAAGTTGGGTGCTGTAACTGGGTCGATATTCGACGGCAGAGATCGTCTGTTCGTTGAGCTTCGAGCAGGGCTTCTCTGCTTACAATTGTACTCTGTGAAAATTCCGCGTTCGTGACGGCGACGAGCTCCGTTTGTTCTGCTTGTTTGGGAAGGGGGGGGCAAGGCATCAGCCGCAATGTTTGATTTGCCGGATCGATACTAAATCGAGAAATCGTATCTCTGTAGCGTGCGGGTCCAACGAGCAAAGCGACCAGCGGGATTTTTAAGGTTTTCAACCAAGCTAATGCTTGATGATCACTCTGAATGGTGAATTAAGGTACCCCCATCACTTTCTCAATCCAAACATTATTGCCAGAGACTCCTCGGTTACGGTATAATTTCGCTCGGTCCCAGTTAGTGTGTGGCTCGCAAACGCAGCGGGACGTAATGCCCCATTATGTTCTTGTAACAGCGCGGCCCCTATTCCATATTCACTGGCGTCCGTTTGCAGTACAAATAGTCCATTAAGATATGGAAGTCTGAGAGACGCGGTATTCCCAATGGCTCTTGCCAATGTTTTGAATGCTACCTCGTGAACTGAGCTCCAGTATAGCTCATGAAGAGGACGGGTCATGTCGGCGCAGTTCGAAATAAATTGACGGTAAAATCCTACCATGTCAAGATATCGATGCAAACTCTTTTTGTCTTGTGGCATGGGAAATGTCATAATGGCACCTAATTTGTCTTCCTGCGGCTGAATGCAGCCGTTCTCTGCTATGAACCCGAGAAGTTCTATCTGATTTGATGCGAGTTGTACTTTCCCTGTGTTAATCGTTAGACCTGCATCACTTATGCGCTGAAGAACGAAATTCAAATGACGAAGGTGATCATCTAGCTAGAGTATTTGAGAACATCACCACGACGTCCATGTACGCCATTGCGCAGTTAAACTTAGTATCCCCAAAGACTGTGTCCATGAGCCTCTGAAAGCTCGCGGGGGAATCAGAAAGACCAAAGGGAAGCCGATCAAATTCATAAAGCCCTCTTTGGCGAATGAATGCCGTCTTTGGTTTATCTGCCTTGTAAACAGGGATCGGAAAAACTCCTTTGCTACAATCTAGAGTGGTAAAAATGTGCGCCGATCCCAGTGCATACATCACAAATGAAATCGATGGAAAAGGGTATTCGTCTATTTTTTGTTACGGCGTTGAGGGGTTGATAGTCTACACACAGGCGGGCTGTTTCATCCTTTTTAGGTGTAGTACTATCAGGAACGCTCAAGGACTCGTTGACGCACGTATTGTGCCAGTCTTGATCATTTCCTCTAATGCACGATCGAGCAGTGCTCGCTTGTGGACCCTAAAAGGGCGCGAATTGTATCTATAGGGCGAGCATCTCCGGTATCGATTATGTGTTCAAGAACGGTGGTTTTTCTCGGGACCTCAGCGAACATATGGGAGAGAGGCTCCAGAAGTCGCGCTAACAAGTTGCTATGGGCATGGGTGCCGGAGAAGGAACTCAGTGCCTGACGTACACCTTGTTTGTCGCTGGCGATCATTGAGATATCTCTGTCTCTCTCTGGATATCGCTCTTTGCCCTGCAAAGGACGCTCCATCCACCGCCTCAGGTTTCCTCGTAAAATTTAAAGGGTGTGTTTTTCAGCCATATCTAGATTTGCCAACCGCGAGGTCTATAATCATTCTTTCTCGAGTGATGAAGTCCCGCCCTAGAATGATGCCACTAGCGAGCCCTGGCCGATACGTAAAGTACTGCCGGCGTTTTCGTCCATCGAAGTGCATTAGCAGTCGCGCCCCCTCATTAGCAGTGATAACTTCGTCCGATGCCATTCGCCATATTCTTTTTGAAGTTTGCGGGCGAATATTGCGGTTTCTACATAACTCCCTTATGAAGTCCCCAAAAAGAGAGATTGAGACTCCAGTCTCCAGAAGGGTCGCGATCTTTTGACCAGCAATATCGACTATAATGTATGGTTCCCCGACTCCATCCTTAGTCCGCCGCTTTGTATCAAGAGCGGATGTAAGGTACGTTTGGATGTGGAACCTAAATGCACAAGGCAGTGAGTCGCGCGCTTGCTGCGAAGTCGGTACCTGTGAGGGCCAGCTCACCCGCGTGCTGCTGACCCAGTTTCCGAGTGCCGCCATGATCATCGCGAATCTGGCAACCCATTGCGCGGGCCAAGACCTCGATGCACCGTCGGAACGGAGCTCGTAGTTAGCCTTTCCATGAGTTGCACGGCTCGTGTATGTGGGATCCTCTGTCAAGTCGTGAGGCACCCTGGCCGGCACCTCGTCCGGCACATCTACATGGCCAAGAGGTCCGCCGTTTGTTGCGGTGGGATCCTCGGACTTGTCTTGAGGCGCCCTGGCCGGCGCCTCGTCCGGCACGTCCACATGTCGAAGAGGTCCCCCGCTTTGCACTATCTTGTCCTCGGACAAGGTGGGAGCCGCCGTATCTGCGATGTCCGCTAGGCCTTTGTAGGATGATGAAACGGGGGCTGGATCTGCTCGCTTGTCCAGGGCGACCTCCCGGAGCCGTGAGGACAAAAAAGATGCTGGAGACTTGTGGCCTGCATAAATTGGTCACCGGCGACTGGCAAGCCCTGGTTATCGCCGGCTTAAGGCCTGTCCAAACAGGCTACGACAAAAATCGTCAGGTCACACGACTCCTGCAAAAATCGTCAAAATTGAAGCGTCCGGCAGTCGTCGGTCCTATGTCTGTTTGAACGCCGGCCAAGCCAAATTCACGACTTTCCTTTTTGCCTCCTCCACTTTTCTTTGACGTCGGTGCTCGTCAGACTTGACGTCACACGCCACCTGCCAATGGTGTGCCTGCTGCCTGTCTATCTGATCTCCCGCGGCTCACGAAGTCGCCGACCTCGCTACCGCCATCGCCTCGGCAGGAAGGCCAAAGAGGTTCGACTTAGAGCAGATTTGGGAGATTCCTGCGTCGAAGCGCACGTCTCGGCCGCCCCGGCACAGCTTTCTTTGTCAAAATCCACGTTCGTAGCTCAGAAAAATAGATAAATAAAGTGCAGTGCGCAACAGTGCAGTGCGCAAAGTGGCCCTCCCGACCTACGTGATGAGCAGATCAAGGCTCGAGTAGAGGACACGAGCGAGATTTGACGGAAAAAACTTTCCCCCGGCAAAAAAAAAAAAAAAAAAGCAGTCGGAAACAGAGTGCCGCACGATTTGTCGGAGTCGTGTCGCCCGACGATGCTTTTAGTGATTCCATCTGGAATCGCTCCGAAAACTTATCCAATGTCCGGAATTGTAGCTGCCTCCGACGCCATGCGGCTGCGCTCCCCGTCAGAGCGACAGGCAGAATTCGGCAAAGTAGCTCCGCCTCGGAGGTGCCCGAGGCCGCGTGGTATTCCCGCAATCCCGCAATAAAATCTGCGACCAATTTACTGTCGGCATAACCGGAATATTTTGGGACGTCGATATTTAATCACAGTGTCTCCTGCCGATTGAAGGAGACCGGTAAAGGCCCGTTCACACTCTTGCGACCAGGTAAGACCGAGAGAGACCAGACCGGTTTTTAAGCCTCTTGCGATGTCTTAGGACCAGCTCCGCTGCAGCGCATCCGGTCCTAAGACGTCGCAAGAGGCCTAAAAACCGGTCTGATCTCTCTCGGTCGTACTCGGTTTCATATATGTGAACGGCGCTTAACGGTTGAGACTCCGGTGTTCCTGGAAAAGTCTCGACATCTCCGCCAAGAACACGGCCAACTGGTCCGAAACGAGGCCGGCCACCACGGCGGCTGACGCTACCGCTGTTGCAGCTGCTGGCACCGGAAGTTCCGCTTCGGGCAGCGGAACCTCCGGGTCTGAGTGCGACTCGAGCACACCGTCGCTATTCGAAGCGGCGTCGCCCGTGCTCGGCAGATCGGCTCGGACACTGGATCGAGTAGCTGGATTTGACCTTTGAACATTAACGATAGTTCCTACCGTGCGGTGCAACTACCATAGGGTCTGAAGGGTATCCGAGGCGAACCCTCCAAACGTACCTCAGAAATGCGTGTCGCTTCGGCCCGACGTTGCGCCCGACGACGCCCGACGACGATCTCTATTCTTTTCTATGCCGACAGTATATAGGAGTTCATATTACATCTAGCATATCATGGGCGACTCACATTGATTGCATCATTAAAAACGCTAGTCGCATGCAAGTTTTTCTTAAAACAAATGTCTCTTCAGCACCCCAGTCTTTGAAACTAATTATATGCAACATCCTCGTACGATAAAAGCTTAAATAAGCGCCTACTGTTTGGGACCCTGGTCAGTGCATACAAACTGATTTGATTGAAGCTGTCCACAGTCGATCCGTTGGATTTATATTACCTAATTACCGTCGAACATTCAGCACTATGAAATCTAATCTTTCTCTACATGAATTATAAACCCATAGAAGAATAGCCGGTCTAAGTTTGTTTCATAAAATATATTTCACTAACGACACGCTGCGTAATAAGCTGATCTTACCTCCCCTTTATATTTCACCTAAACTCGACCATCAACACAAAGTTGGCGTCCCATATGCTCGCACCAACGTCTCCCAAATTCTTTCATACCATCCATATCCTGTGACTGGAACCACCTTGCTGCGCCGGTAGTCTCTATTATAAAACATGAACTTTTAAAAAGCCTTGGAACATGTATTTTTTTTATCAACACTGACTGTATTCTTCTGTGTGTGTGTCTGTGTCTCCAATAAGTCATGTGACCACTTCGCCCTCCGTAATACTCACGTCCTGAAGGTAAAATAAATAAATAAATTTGTGCAAGGCCTATGTTCATGTGATTTGTCGGCAAAGATATATGCAGTCGCGCGCGCTGTGTTTCTTATACCGATTGACTGATCACTGCGATTCAAAACACAGTAAGGCAACGTCTTGGCCGAAACATGCTATCTGACACAGTGCCCCAACGTAGATTGCCTTTCTCGCTTGAAACGTAGTTCGAGCCTTGTCGTTTACTTTGCTTGTTCCAGAGGTCGCCGTGACCGACCTCTTGCGATCTATCCCTGGAAGCGGACACTCTGGCACAAGTTTAGGCTGAACAGCTCTCACGTCTACAATTTGCGCGAGGCGGTAAAGTGCCGCTTCCGGCACTTTACCGGCTAGCGCAAATTGAAGACAGGTTTTCTGTGGCTCCTTAAAGAACCGTACTGTTTTCCATCGTTTGCCGATTACTTGAAACTAAGAGAAACTAAGTTCAAGACAAAGGACGGAGTGACCTGAATGTACAAATTTTCCCGAGAAAATAGTGGAGTTTAAAGAGGTTATGGATTAAAGATCGAGATGTAGCCAAGATGCCTAAACGTTTACAGTGAGTTACTGCGGTGAAAGCACCATATAGCGGATATTTAGGTGGCCCATTCAACATCCGCAGGCAGTCTAAATTAACCTCTGTCCATCGCTGCGTCATGCCAGGGGCTCGTCATCGGCTAGGGACGCAAACCTATAAACATTACTTTTAGAAACGATAATAACACATTTTACGGCATCCTAAAAAAAAAAAAAAAAAAAGACCTTTTAGAACAAAGTGACAGTGAATAGTCAGTTTATGCACATTGAGACATAAAAAAAAGGATAAATACACTACTTTCTTCATTTCACAATTTCGCTGGAATGCCTGGGGGCTTCCCAGGCATTTCAGCACGGGGGCCTCCCGTGCAGAAAAAGAAATCCATGCCAGTTGTTGGTAACCAAACCATGAGGAACTCCGCATGAGTACATTCATTCCGTGAAGAAAACAGGCTAAAGTCGCAATACATATTCTATATAATATCGCTCCGGAGCTAAGAATTCCGCTTCAATTCACGCCTTGTCGAAACGCGAGATATTACCGTTGTCAGCGGCCCGAGGTCTCTGCCGCATGTACCACCGATCGGGCCCAGACAGAGCGCCGAATTTTCCGTCCAGACACGGCTTTCCCATTGCACCCCCGTTGAGCTCCCGAAATCGGGCCCTCCGGTTTACGTGATCCAGGCGAATTCCGAGGCGAGAGGAGCAAGTCGTCGGGTTCCAGCTCGCCGAGGAGAAGCCACTTCGCTAGGGACGACCCCGAGACAGCGCACGATAAGGGCGGGAGGCGCCCGTTCTTCCCTATGGAGAGTACACCTAATCCAGCTTAATATCTTGTAACCAAGTGAAATAAACCTATGCATTCATTTTAACCCCCTATCAGCCTTCGTGTAATTCGGTATCTTTGCGACAACTGGATACAACGCTAAAGGAGCCTGACGTGGCGCAGTCAACATCACCGGAGGAAGCGAGCGGACACACCCTGTCATCAACAGGCGTCCACGAAATCGAAACCACAAGACGACGCTTCACGATTGAAGAAGTGCTCAACGCAGGAAACTCGGATGATCTTTAACTCTTCTCCAAACATCGACTGGCGGAAGAACTCCAGCTTCGTCAGCTACCACGCGCTGAACCGAATAAATAGATAATTCGGCTGCTCTTGGACGAGAACGCAAGGCGAGAAGCCCAAGGCTCTCATACCCTCACGTCCGTCCACGAGACTCGCAACGCACAGCAGTCCCGCATCAAGGACCTCTCCGCGGTCAACGACAAGTTTCAAGCCGATATCGAAACCTACAAGCCGGAATGCAGCACCTCGTCCACGCGGTTTCTTCAACGAAGACGTCACACGTTTCCGACGCAGACGGAGCAGCGGCTTCCGGCATCGGCCCGAGAGCCCAACGGCCGGAGGCAAAAAAAAACGCTCCCACGCATCTGAGGGAGACCCTGAAAACGGCATCGCTCCCCCTCCCCCCCCCCCCCCCCCCCACACACACACACACACACACACCGTCAACGCCAAACGAAAGCCACGAAGTCACCTATATTCTTGGCACGATCGCACACAAACAGCAACGAGAATCGCGGAATCCATTTCACGCCAGAACCAACCGCTTCAGATCCATTCAACGGGCGACACATCCACAGCGATTCCCGTCTACGATGACATGGTCGATATGAAATTCAAACCCTGGATTACCGAGATGGAACGCATATCCGCCCTTTGCGCACTGGACGCTTGACCTCACCTTGGACAACGCCATCTCCCGAGTCCGAGGATCGGCCAAGGATTGGCACACCTGGTACGGATCAAAAATCAACAACTGGGAATCTTGGAAGGCAGACCTCATGAAACGATTCGAGCGAAAAATGACTATGAAAGAATTCTTCTACTTCCAAGACGGGTGAAAGCTGTTGGAATGTGAGTTGATAGTCCCGTATATTTACGCGAAAAACGCCACGCTCGATATGGCTCCTTACAACTTGGCCATGGAGGAACGAATCTCGTTTATCTTCAACGGCACCAAAGGAGTTAAATGGGCCAATCCGCTGGCGGCAGATGCTACAAATCAGTCATCGAACTAATCGACCACGCCGTCATGCTTGCCTGCCGAAGACGAACCGAAAGTTCAGCAAAACACACGCAGCGGAGCAACCAAACTCGATCAGGAAATCCCAGAAACCAACGTCAATCGTCAGAACCACCATCTTCAGGCCCTTTCAAACGGACCTCTTCTCAGCGTTTCAATTGCCATGAGTCCGGTCACCTGCCGCGCGATTGCACGAAAGCTAAGACCAGCGCAGCACTCCGTGCAGAGGGATGACGTAACGCAGGCTCAACGCCATCCCGACAGAACCCAGTCGCAAATCGACAAGTGCGCTGTTTTCTAAGATCGAGTGGTGGCAGCCTTCCTTTTGTTAACGGATTTGTAGAAAGAGAGAGGCCCTTTAGAGTCTGCATTGATAGCGATGCCAACGTCTCTATCATCACACCATCCGCGGTACGCCGCGACATGAGCACGCGCCCTTGGAACGGACAAGAGCGCTTTCAAGTTCTCAATCGCAAGCTTGTACCGAAAAACGCGAGAACGCTAATTACCTTGGGTGCCACGCGAACGCGGCTTCCAAACGTTGTAATTAATCGCTTCGTTACACTGCCGGAGTTTGTCGGTGTGATTTCGGGATCTGACTGGCGCCGAAAAGCCAACGTTTGACGTCACGTTCCCCCCCTCGAATTATATCACGATCGTTCAGCTACGGGAAGATGACAGCGAACAATCAGCTCACGACATGACTAATTTAACCACTTCCACGCAGCCGAAAGACAGAACGGCGGAGACCTTAGTCGCTTCGTCCTGTGATCGACAAGCTACAACAACGACCGACTTCCAAAAGACAGAATACGTAAGATTCAACACGAAGCGAGAGACTCCCAACAAAAAGTTTCTGCATAACATCGAACAAGCGGTCTCGCGGATGACGAAAAACGCAACATCCGGCGACACGGACACGCATATCCGGTGTATTCTCAAACGACACAGCGACGCCTTCATGAGTGAAACTAATTCACTTGGACTTTGTCCACACGCCGAACACTCCATCAACTTGCAGGACAACGTACCAGTTGTGTCCCGAGCGTACAGATGCTCCCCAGTGGACCGGCAATTTATTCGCAACCAGGTCAACGACAACATGCAGAAGGGCAACATACAGCCGAGTGAGAGCGAGTATGCTGCGCCAATGATTGTCGTGGATCAGCCACACAACCTAACTCCCATGCCCATCATGGAAGGTGTGAATTACTTATTCAAATACCTTAAAGGGGCAGTGTAACGATATTCAATTGAAATGTTTTTCACTTCACACGACCTTACTGGCACTAGTGGGACTCAAGGATACTCGCACGCAACGCCACTGGCTAAGAAACTCCTTTGTTGCTGTGTAGTTTCAACGATAAAAGCGATCGTTTTCAGTCAATCTCTACTTTGCGAAACGTGATGACGTAACTGGGGGTCGCAGTGCACCCCAATCACGATATTTGAATGCGGTTCATAGAATAGACCAGAGCATTGCGTGCGCACTCGATTTGGGCTCGTGATAATTACTAGCTCGAGAAACATTCGGGTAGTGGCCCGTGTTGAATCGCTGCAACGGCGACAATAGCCGAGCCATAACAATGTCTGGAACTCAGCGCCTGTCCTGTGCCTTGCCAACCCCAGCGCGTGGCTATGATCAACATTGGCGGCATATAATCGGCTACAGATCACGTGGCCGCTTGTTCGGGCTGCAAGGTAAGGGGGTGAACGCTGCTCGTTTTTCTTTACTTTTTTTTCTGGGACTTCTATTGCGTGGGGTGAAAAACGAGCGCGTGTTTCGTAGGTAATTAATTTCAGGGATTCGTCCTAAGCGGTTTTAAAATAAGCCGTGAAAGCTACACTTATGCGGTTTGTGCGAATGAGTTATACGCCCAAGGGGACATTATGTGGGTGGCTAATCTTTGCGATAAGTCGGCTAATTAACTAAAATTCACTAATTAACTTTTTTAATTAATGAAAATAGACATATGGTTCCAATTAGAAACTTGCTGAGTGTCGTCCAAAACCCCTAAATCAGTAATTTTTAGAAAATCTTTGATCGCGTGAGAAGCGCAGTAGTGCGCTGAAGTTACCACTCGTGGAGCAGGTACGGGGCTGGGGCTATAGATAAGAGACGGAAAAATTGTGCGGGCGCCTTACCGAAACCGCTAGCCTTGTACCTGCTCCACGAGTGGTAACTTTAGTGCGCTACTACGCTTATCACGCGCTGAAAGTCTTTCTGAAAATGACTGATTTAGGGGTTCTGGACGACGCTCAGCAAGTTTCTAACTGGAACCTTATGTTTATTTTCACTAATTAAAAAATAATTTGTGAATTTTAATTAATTAGCGACTTATCGCAAAGATTAGCCACCCTCATAATGTCACCCCTGGGCGTATAACTCACTCTCACAAACCCCATAAATGTAGCTTTCATGTTTTTTTTTTTTTTTAACAAGTTTTTTAACAACTGCAAGTATAAAAAAAAAAAAAACCTGTATAAGGGGTGGGTAGACAACACAAAAACGGGGGCGGAAAAAACTCGCCGAGAAAAGGCGCATAAAACAATTCAAAGACAAGAACATCAAAGTAGATAAAAAAATATGCACACAAAATAGTTACACACTAATCTAGAATAAAGTTCCTTGAACTTTGTTACCTCACGAGTTGCGACAAAGTTTGAGAGATGACCGTTCCAATCAACGGCAGCGTGTAAAAATAACGAATTTTGAAACGTGGCTGTTCTGACTTTTGGGCATGCTACGTTAAGGGTACGGCCCGTACGACGATGACTGGGTACTGAAAATTAGATGTATGATGACCTGAGGTAAAGTTTGTGAAAAAGAGGTAGATTTGCAAGTTTGCGACGTCCAGAACAGAGAGAAAGACTGGCACGGGTTCTAAGAGAAGAGACGTTTGTGGTAGAAGAAGAATCTGAGTAAACGAAACGTAATGCACGCTTCTGGACTGATTAAATGTTATTGGTGAGATAAGTCTGATGTGGGTCCCAGATGGCAGATGTGAACTCGAGTATAGGACGGACGAGGGATGAGTAGACAAGCAGCTTTAGATGAGGAGGGTTGAGCTTTAAGTTACGCTTCAAATAGCTTAGAGATCGATTATCGGAGGAGATAGTACTGCTGATATGAGTGGCCCAGGGGAGATCAGATGAAAGGTGTACGCCGAGATACTTATACGAATCGTTATTTTGCAGTGGTGTGCTGTTAAGTGAATAGAAAAGTTCAGAAGGGTTGGAACGACGTGTAAATGATACGAGCTTGCACATCTGAACGTTGAGGGACATCTTCCAGTTTTCACACCGTGCTAGAATAGGAAAAAAATCATCTTGTATGAGTAGGTGATGGTGTGAGATAGTCACTTGATGGTAAATGACACACTCATCAGCTAAGAAACGAACATGCAATGAGATGGATGAGGGTAGATCATTAATGTATATTAAAAAAAGAAGTGGGCCGAGATCCGATTCCTGAGAAACACCTAAAATGACTTCTGCAAGAGATGATGATGCCTGGTTAGCGGTATTGACGATATCATGCGTGACCAGTCAAAGTACTTCAACATCATGGTTCATGGATGTGAAGACCACTTTCCTCACCGTACGCTTGAAGCCGGAGGATATCCACAAAACGGTATTCGTAACACCTGACGCAAAATGCGAATATCTCCGAATGGTATTCGGGTTTCGCAAAGCTCCGCAGACTATGCAGAAGGGGATGTGACGCACATTCGACGGACTGCCGCAAACTTCCACCGACATGGATGACGTTGGGCAACTACAGTGAAAGAATCACTAGAACCTTCCGACTCCGCTCTCGATAGGATCGTCACCAACGGACTCAAAATGGCTATCAAAAAATGTCAGCTGGTGAGTGACAATGTCACCTTGCTCGAATATGAAATATCATCACACGAACGCACGATCGATCAAGCACGAGTCGCCGCAGTCGGCAAGCTTGAACCGCACGTCAGCGCCAAGAAGCCGTACACGTTCCTACAGTTCGGTAACTACCGTAAGTGCGTCCCTGAGTTTGCATCCCGTACTCGTATACTAACAGGGTCGACTTTCTGAAGCTCGCTCTCAAACTCTCAAATTCTTGCAAATTTCGAACCAGACCGCGCAACGTATGCGCAGTGTGCTCGTTGACGCATGCCAGACAGGCCTCGGAGCTACACTTAGTCAATTGCAAGACGGCAAAGAACGGGGGATCGATTACGTCAGCCGACTTCTGAACGAACACGACACTAGCTTCACTCAAACATGATCGAGTCCATGGCGTTGCATTGGGCAGTGACAGATAAGTTGTCGATTATTCTCCGGGGTGGGCCGCGTTTCGCCGTGTTTACTAACAACTTCAGTGTTGCGTATTTCGCGCAAAAGGGAGCAATGAATCGCCGATTAGCTCGTTGGATGCTCGGTCTTGCTGAGTACACGTTCGACGTTGTTCACACACCAGGAAAATTGAACGAGGCAGCGGACACGCTCTCACGACAGGGAGAGATCGATACGATGCCAGGAGACAACCTCAAAACGGTAGCGGCGGGTCAGGGATTGGCATTCTATGCCGTCGTGGCAGGAGATCACAGTCACCTGAGCGACTTGCAAGCAAGAGACGCAGAATTCCAAAGCTTTATTTCCCAAGCAAACAGCGGCAACAGCGCCTATAAGATCAAGAACGGTATCCCAACGAAAAAAAAAAAAAAAAGCACAGAGCACGGACATTTCGTGAAGCGAATCGTTGTCCCAGCTACACTTCGCGGGTCCGTCATGACGATCGTTCAAGACAACGGAGGACACATGGGATACGAGAAGACGAAGGAACTCATCCAAAGGAAATTCTGGTGACCAGCTATGTCAAACGATGTGCGCCGCTATGTAGGGTCTTGCTATACGTGTTAGTTCATCAACGCACGCGCCACACGAAACGAAGGCAGCTTGAAACTTCGCCCCGTTCCAAATGAGCTCAACGTGGTGATTTGGCTTGATCACTTCGAACCAGTCGGCACAAGCGAAGACAACGAGTACATTCTCGTGTGCATAGACCCCGCGACAAGGTACATGGATGCTTTGCAGTTGCCAGCGCTGCATCAAAGCACTACATCGACTTCCTAATGAACCGCTGGATCCCACGCTTTGAGGTGCCCGAAGTTATAATCACAGACCAAACCAGAGGATTCGCTGAGAAACGAACTACAGCACTCTATTGTCGACTCGGCATTTCTCACATCAACACGGCTCCGTTCGGGCCAAAACCTAATGGTCTTGTGGAGAGATTGGTTGGAACACTGAAGCAAATGTTACGCAAGGTCGTCGGACACGGTCGCGACTGGAGCAAGGTGCTGAATGCTGCTACACTTGCGATAAACGTCACTGAGTACAAGCAAAGCGATCGGAGTCCCTTCTGGCTTTTGCACGGCTACAACCCGAAAGAGATTAACATCAACTTAGTGGTAGCAGAGATCACGGAGAGTGAAAGGCTTCACGAGCTCGCAAGGGGTCACACGAGTACCAGATCTAGCCTGGAAGACAGCCAAGGGTACTTGAAACTTCGATACAAGAGAGAGAATCAAACTCCTCGATTCAGCGCTGGCGACAGCGTTCTTGAGATTGACGTAGGCAGCACGCTGGACGCTCGAAACGACGGTCCCTTGAAGATAACGGCCGTTCCCTGGAGACGACATCGTCGGCCTAGAGAGAACATCACCAGCAGCACGGGAATAAAACACGAAGGTGGTGAACCTCGAACAGATCAGGCATTACAACGAACCGGAGCTCAACCCTGCAGAGTTGTCCGAGACGGCGGCGGGACCAACAAAGGACCAACCTAAACGCACATCTATTTTTTTTTTTTTTTTTTTAGATTGTTGTTGTTAGCAGCGCGACGGCTCCGCACTGGTACCACAGATTGGGCCCGATTTGGACGAACAACTCGGCGATCTCTCTGCAGAGAGACCGCCGAGTTCTTCGTCCAAACACGGCTTTCCCGTTGCACTTCCGTGGAGGATACCAAAAATGCATAGAACCTTAGCCATATACAGCTTGGCGGTAATAGAAGATTAAAAGAAACAAGGATTTGATGGTAAAGACTACATTAATTTTTAAAATTATAACCAAACAGATATGTCAATTACGGAGACAAGAGCGCAATCTCTTGTCGATTTAAAAGTTGGAACGGCTATGTAAATTCCGAACTCTCCGGAATTGACATACCGTAGAATACCACGCATCCGCGCATCCGCCCATTCCACATTAAGCGCCCACACCCAAATTTGTAAGATCTGAGGAAATACGGGCAGTACATTTATATGCAAAATTTATGACTAGACACGCTCCCGTCCCCTATTTTTTTGCGATCATCTTTAAGTATTGAGTGGGCGCTTGCGCGGTATTTCGCGGTAATCGTGTAGTCATAATTTTAGCAAATAATGAAGTTTTTACTCAATATATATGTATTTCTTTCATTTCTTGCCCCCTTTCTGTGTCTCTTTCTTTCGTTCTTTACTGTGGGGTGTGATTCCGAAAAAAGACTGACGTGGCGCTTGTTGCTAGTTGAAAGTGCACTACGTCATCCGTCGTCCCGCCTTTGTCAACACGCTCTTCTGTCTAGATTGTCGTATATTCAATAGCGATGTTGTCTTGACCTCGTCATTCACAAAGCTTCTTTCGTTCTGTGCAAGGTCTCTGCGGGAGGGAGGTCGCATGGGCAGGTTTAAGAGTTCGCTTTCCTTCGCCCACTTTCCTTATGTTTTCTTTCTTTCATAAAAATAAATAAATATTAATAAAAAATTTACTTACGAAGAAGAAAAAAAAAGGGGGGGGGGGGGGGAGGTGCTGAGATGTGGCCTTTCGTGACACCCCTAAAAGTGGATGACGAACCCCTGTTTCTTGCAGGCGGACCATCGTGTGGCGCCATCTTGGAGGGAGCGGCTGCACTTCTCGGTGTCTCGAGCCACGCTGTCGCTGGCAGCTGTGACGTCGAAAGACGACGGCCTCTACTTGTGCCAGGTGCAGTTCCCTGCAGCGCGAGAGAGGACTTCCAACGTAAGACTCCTGGTGGTCGGTGAGTTGAGGCTGCTTGTCACGCTTTGCCCAGTTTCGACTGGGTTTTACGTGTCCGGCTGTCTTTGCTTGTACCTCGACGACGAAATTGCGTCAATTCCGCACACTCTTTTGTTTATATCTCTTGTTGTTTTTTGCTTTTTTTTTTTTTTTAGAAAACAAATGTCAATTTAAGATCTTTAAACGTGTATTCAATAGTTCGGTGTATGTATAGCTGCGTTTATTGCAATGTGGGCAAAAGCGCCCTGGAGAAATTAGTGCAACAGTACTCTGGGAAAACTACTGAAGTTCCTGACAACTTGAGATTCTAGAGACGCCGGGTCTGGCGAATCTTGAACATCTTGTAGTCGCTCCGTAGCTAAGCAGGTTGAAACGTCAGTCGTTAGGAGCGTCGGAGGACCAATCACGATTTAAGAGGCGTGCGCATCATATAAATATGAGGATTCCGTGCTTTCGGAGTTTATTTGTTGACAAATTCGGAGGTTGTTTTTCGGAATTTATTTTTCGCTGGAAATTCGGGGTTTATCGCGGTTTATTTTTGTTAGATTAACAATTCTCCCAAACTCGCAACTTTATTTTGATCTGTTTTTTTTGTTTTTTTCCAAAATAAAAATTAGTTTTCGGACAACACCGTACACTAAATTCATTAAAAAATCACCGGTATCGAAAGATATTCCTGCAGCTGCATTTAACATTGGCGCCTTTGCAATTGGCTGTACTAACTGTCCCTCGACAAATCTTGAAAACAAGTGTTACTTCAATAGACGTCGGTACTTTGAAATAGCCAAACACGCATAAAACCTTCAGCTGCCCTCCCCATTCTATGAAATCTACATGTTTACATCTTTCCACTGTTACAAAAACACAACCCCTCCTCCTCCTGAAGCACACGTAGTACGGTCCAAACTGGATACCGGACTCGTGGCTTTTGTCGTGGTCTAGAACGACATTGGTTCATTATGTAGGAAATAGCGCAAAATTAAATTCACTCAAACATAAAATACCCGCACACTGAAAAAAAAAAGATCACTTACGCCGCGCTAACTTACAACTCAGTTTGTATTTTCGTCTTCTTCCTTTTTTCTTTGACGCGTATGAACATTTATTATATCTCGCTTCGGTTGTCTTCTGTGCCAACTAAATGGCAATGTCTATTACATATAGTACCCTCGAGTGTCAAAATATAACAAGTCTTTTTCAGTAAGCGCAATAGACGGACTACTAACAGAATCATCACTCATTGTCATCATGTTAGCTGCCTCATTAATCTCACGTCTTAATTGGTGATAGTTCTTTCCTATTGCGGTGCTATTTTGAAGTCCGCAGTGCACCCACAGTCACGGCAGTAAATCCCCAAAAGTACTGAGTTAGCTATTTGGGTGCTATTGTTATGCTCTATAAATCTGTAATTTACACATCTTCTAGTTGTGTTCTGTTTGCTGCATGAAAAGGGAAGGGAATAAACCCCTCCTTCTGAGCGAGGGATATATGCAGTTCTATGTTTTTTTGTTTTTTTTTTGCATAGCATGTAATAGTTTTTGGTAAGGCGGTAACTTTTTTACATAAACCTGAGTGTTTGTTGTGGGCTGAAAAGACTACATCAATATTTGCGCGGTTCCCAATCTCCTTAAGGTTATGGAAAATGTTATGAATGTTGGTGATGAACTACCGGTCTATGGTTACTGTTACTGTCGCGTGACTTGCGGGGAGTGGTTTCACCTTTTTCAATCGGTTGAAGGAGACTTTAGGCGACTGAAGTTAATAGATGTGAAGGATATCCCGCACTGCGTGTATTTTCAGTGTGAGTGAGTTTAATTTTGCGCTTTTTCCTACATGATGAATACCGAACTCGCCCAAGCATCCATCCCAAGAAATTGGATCATTGTACCAAATACGATATAGCTTCGCCAATACTGGAAACTCCCCACAAAACCTATGGGAGCGGTGGCGAACGCGACAGTGGCGCCTCTAGCGGACTCAGAGTCTACGGAAGCAGACGACGCAATAGAAAAGTATAGGCTCCGCGACGTCCTCGAGCTTTGCGAGCCCCGTTTCGTCACCCCAACAGCTGAAACAATTCATTATGGTCAGTCGGCTTGCAAAGCGGAATCCACTGTTCGTAACTGCAACCACAATCAAATAACAACGCGCGGGGCGGCCTTGGGAGCATTGAGAATGAGTGGTAGTCGCGGTCTTTGTTAAGTCCACAACAAAGCGGAAGCAACACGACGGAACTCTTTTTAAAAAATTCAAGAAAGCTTCACTTTTTTTTTTAGCTGCTTGTTAACATATTTGATTAATATCAAAAAGCACATATGGAGATTTCGGAGTACAAACTTAATCGAAACGAAAATAGAAGGGTATGGCAGACGACAGTGGAAGAAAACAACAACGACAGCAACATAGTTTCACACGGTCCTCAAAATGCTCAGGCATAGCGTAGCAGACGAACCTACGGCAATAAGCGCCAAAGCGAAGGAAAGAGAGTAACCTAAGCCAAACAATGCAAATCGTCAAGCTTAATTGTCAAGTAAAGAAAAAAGAGAAAAAAAACAAAAAAGAGTAGAAGCATAAAGAAAAAAGAACGCGGCGTGTACCGTCGCCTCAAACATAAAACGAAAGTAGACTGAAAATTTTAAGAGGTTACAAGATGGTCAAGTCCAACGGGTGCAGGCCTGTATTGTGGAAGACGCAGAAGACGTTAGTCGTCCCGGCGCTAACAATCAGAGTTTATGCACCGAATGTAACGCAACCGAAACCACCTTTATTTGTCTACAACGCTCTCCTCTCTTTCTTTTGCTCGCGCGAGAAGTCTGCTTTTTTGTAACTTCGCTTTTATTAGTGTAGTAATAGCGTGAGATTTGCATGTGCACAATCGACTTGCACAATCGACTTGCTCCAGAGCATACTGACATCGCAGTAACGTACGTGGTTCAAAAATTACCTTTTGCTTCTTCATCCGGAGACGATCTTAAGGAGATTAACCAGGTTGCCTATTCGGCAAAACGGTTATAAGCAAGACATTCATGAGAAATGGGAATTGCAACAACAAAACGAACTGATTGATGAGAACAGTAAAGTTGAAACGTAGCTACGTTTTGAAATTTTTGTACATAGCCTTAAAACAAAAGCAGCGCGAAGGTACGTTTGTGTTTTGCCTGTCTTACATAATCTCTGACAAAGTGTTTTCTTCAGGAGAGCCCCGAAATTGCACCCTACAAGCTGTAACATATCCTTCCCACACGAAGCAAACGTCCTTCACTAGTGAGGTGGCACCTATTTTTTAGCATTTAAAGCAGGGAATACCAATGTCTTTTTTTTTTTTCATTGGTCATTTTGCACGGAGATAGGCAAAACCAATGCGTTGTGGAAAATTCGTCTGCTAGAGGAGACTCCAAACTCGCCAGGGGCGCTGCGATCACTTTTCGCTTGCGCTCCGCGGGAGTTGCCAGTATTGGCTAATATGGGATTTGATTGTACAGAACGAACATTGCGAGATAAACGGGAAACTTACTCTTGGCAATAGCTCAAAATTAAAAAGAAAAAACAACTGAATTGGCATTTACTCGGAACTACTAGCCCTGTGCTCTAACAAACTTGATTCGTAAAATGGTGTCTTTTTCTTTTTTTTTTTTTTTTCTTTCCGATTATGAAATTTTGAGTTTTCTCTATATATCCGAATTGCCGAAACTTTTACCGTCCAGTGTGTTTTGGACTATATCCAATTTATCCGAACACACGGAACTCGAAATATAAGCCACAACCTGCGTTTCTTCAACTGTCAGTGACTACAATTGCAGACGAAAGGGGATTGTTCATGATAGGGCGATGCAGCAGGTGTTGCAGGTGTTTAACCCCCCCCCCCCCCCCCCCCCCCTTTCACCAAAATAAAAGAAAGTGTTTCTACTGAAAATAAAATTTATTTACGCATCACTAAATAAGGCTCAGTCTCCGCCCAAACGTAACGCTAACGGTTAGGAAGCGGTTCCATAGTTTCAGGACTTACAATGATCTTATACAAAAGTTATAAACGACTTACAGGACTCTTAATTTTAAAAAAAATTGCGGCCAATGAAGCCTGCGAATGCATGGAGATGAAATGCGTCTGCTACCGCAAACGGGCCCCATTTTCTTATGGAACATTTTTGAAGATCGCTCCTAGCTTTTGATTGAGAAAACCATAAATCCTGAAACTTTGCAATCTGGTCCCAACGCTAGCGCTACATACGAGCGGAAACTGCGCATTCGGTGACGCGTAGTTTATTTTAGCGGTGAGGAAAAAAACACGGCTTTCTTTTCTCTCATACACCCCACCCCGTACATAGGATTCGATATAATTGATGTGCCTTTACTTTTCATATGAATAAAGTTAAATCAACCATTTACGATAACGAAAGAGGGACGCTGAAGATAAAGAGACAACACAGGCCTGTGTTGTCTGTTTGTCTTCAGTGTCCATCTTTCGTTACCGTAAATTAGAAACCAACGCGCTGAACCATCTACACTAAACCAATCACTTTCGAAACTCCTTGGGCAACAGGATCGTATGCTCGCATCAATACGGTTTTGAAGCGCCCCCCTGCGGTCCTATTCACAACGCGGTGTGCAGGTCATCTGGTGCAACTGCGCAGGTGTAGTTTCATTGGTCGTGAACAAAAATGACGGGAAAACGTGTGCGTAGGTCAGCTTGGCTTGACACGCCATGAAAACACTTATTTCCCGTTTCTGCTGAGCCAAATCGTTTATGGGGCTCACGTGCGCATCAGCAAATATACTCACGTACTTTGGGGCGAGCACATGAGTTTTCTATGCGGCCAGGCTGAGCCCTAGCAATAGTCGACGTTTAAAAAACTAACTCATATACCTACAAAAAGCAACAACATCTACAGTAGAATTGGTGTATGTATAAAAATAAATAACAAAAAAAAAGGCAGTCGAGCTGGTAAATTTTTGCCATTATCGAAAACTCTAGATGCAGGAAACAAGAAATATATTGGATATTGGGCAGCAGACGTGTCATAAGCTAACACATAGCGCGGGACACATCTCGAATATATACCACTAATTTTATAACAATAAAAGGAAGGAAAAGGCATAGATAAGAAAATGCTAATACCGAACTTCGTGTTTTTTTTTCCCGACTTAAACCTTCGTAACTACCATATCCTAGCGCATTTAATATCCACCAACATCTCACATGAGTCACGACTAACACCATTTGCGAGGACGAACAACCTCCCCCGACATGAAAACAAGGGCTGTCTGCACGATGCCAACATTTTTGCTTTTCCCCCGTTCATTTATCCTTTAAACTGCGGAGTTGGGTCTACTAATCAGACTGGGTATGCTACTGTTATGACGTAAATGATACTCTCTCCCTTAGCAAGCAAACCTATTTCTAAGGCGTGTTGATAACAGGGGTGATCTAATTGCTGCACAAATGTTTCTTCTTTTTTTTTCTGTAATTATGTGTCGGCCACCACCTGGTTTGCCTTCTTGATATCATTATGTTTTATAGTTTGTCTCTTCCTTTGTTTTTACTATATAAATCTGCGCGGAAGCAGTTCCCAAGGCGCTGTAATAGTCAGCATGTCGCGATCGTCTCATGTGCAGAGCCTCCCGACAGTCCTGTGCTGAAGACAGAACCAGATTCTGGGAACGGCACCCGTCTAAGAGAGGGCCAGCGACTTCGCGTGTTGTGCCAGGTTCACGGAGGTAAGATATACTCGGCATCCCGACGTGGCCAAATTGCATTTAGTTGCTTGCAACTGCATTACATCACTTGATTAGTTACAATTTGAAACAGCATATGACTTTGCTTACTCCGTTTGAATCGGGTAAAGGTACGTGTTTAAATCAGCACTGCATGTCACTATAAAAGAAGAGTAATTGCATTTGAATTATTGAAAGAGTGTAGTTTATTTTTCCTTCTCTCCGATGTCCTTTTGCGAGTCTCTTGTATCTTGAAACCTTGTGTCCCACGGACACCCACCTGTCAGGTTTCTATCTCAAGAGGTGGACTGTCGTCGCAACATTACCTGGATTTAGATTGGACGCTAAAAGATTCCCGGGCGCTATATTTTAGCCACGCGTCTACTCGAGAGATTTAGCCAACCGACAAAAGTCGCTCGAAGTACTACACTCCGCCTGCGGACCCGTCCGAACGCAGGCAAACCCCGACCCACGCTCCAGTGGCGTTTGGCGCTGGCCGACGGGTCCGCGTCGAGTCGGCTGGAGTCTTCAGAGGGCTCGACGTCTGCCAAGGACGACATGACACGGAGCTGGGCCACCCTGGCCAGACTGGACAGGAGTCACCACGACGCGGTGCTCAGCTGCGACGCCGTCAACTCTGAACTTGTCCCGGCACGAACTGCCGCTCTGCGCTTGCAACTTGAAAGTGAGTTGGTGCTACCCGAATGTTTAAAGGCTGATGTTCTTTGATTTCTGCTATACTCCGTTTCATCTAACGATGGACTGCAAAGCATGCTACGAGCCATCGAAGCCAATCTAAATGCGTGTCCAAGCTTTTTATAGCATCCGGAGAGCATAAAAAGGTAGAAGAGAACGATGCTAAAGTTGAGGCTTGGGCGAGTTGGTACATACTTCGGGATTAAAAACAGCAGAGAAGACGAAGGACCGGACCGCCAGAAAACATCGCTGCGTCCGTGTTACTTCTTCGTCTGGTCTTTCGTCTTTTGCGCTGTTTTTAATCCCGTAGAAGAGAAAGCGCGGCAACAAGACGTTGCTGCCATGCATGCAACTTGGCAACGAGATTCCACTGCGAGTTTTTAATCCCATCGGACTTACCGTTCCAGACGGATAAAGACTTATTTTCCCCCCATCTTGAGCCGACGTAAGAACGCCCAAAAGGAGCGACTCAAGCTGCCCGTGTTCGTGTCTTTATATCGTTGGTCCTTAAAATATCAGTTAGCACATGTTTTGTGTATGTTGCCGGCCATTAAAGAAGGTTGTTGCCTCTTGTCGAAATCTTCCGAACGGCGACTCTGAAATCCCTTCGCCGCCAAATAGTAAGAATTCGAGCACGTAGCCCTTTATTACCCCTGGTTACGCGGCGCGAGCACTTGGGACGCACGCCCTCGTCCCAAACCGAAGACACGGACTCGCCAAAGAAGCTCCATTCGACAAAGATCTGCGGCAAGATTGTCGGAAGCGACCTTACGCTAAAAATGTGCATATCCGACAAAACGTACGAACAAATTCGTATCCACGAAACGAAATTATCGCAAGTTTTGCGCTGGACCGGTTGCGGAATGGAATATGCCCGCCCCACCCTTGTGGACCCTTCACGTGTAAATATTTTGATCGCTGACGTCAATTTTTGATTAAGAGGTCAGTCTCTTCCCCTTGTCATCCCCTTGTTTTTCGAAGCAGTGGTGACGAACGCTGTCGTCGAAAAGGGACTCTCATCGATTCTATCGCCTTGTTTTGTGTGGTATAGAGCTCAAATAAACGCCGTATGGATTACCTTCGCAACATATGGTATGTACACTTTGTTATTAGTATATACCATTTTTATTCCGACACGACGGTACGTCGACACTGTCGAGCGGGAACAGTTCGTGGAAGCTACACGATGCCGGTCCAACCATCCTTTGCCCAGTGTCACGTCAGCATCGAGTTGCAATCGTAAAAAATCGGTCCCGAAGCGCTTACCAAGACGCGACGGTCCAACAGCGCGAATCTAGCACTTCGATCAAACGCGCACGTCCGGTCCGAGTGTGAGCAGGTATTTACGTGGCTCTTGCTGACACTCTCGTAGTTCAAGCGTATATTCTTGGACGTCGGCTCGCTCCTGCATCTCCGAGGCCGCGAAAAACGCCGCGGCGATTTGTTTCCATCTACGTCGCTTTGTAAACGACCGGCGCGAGCCGTCTTCTTTTAGCAACGATAACAGTTGTTTTGACTTAGTAGCAGTCGACGAAGGCGGTTATCTCAGCTTGGGCATTCGGGCCCGTTTAAATCGTGTGAGCGTCGACATTTCACTGCACGGACACGAACCCCAGACAAACGCTGGCGGAAAGGCCTCCTGCGTTTGTAAATCAAAATCCACGTGCTCCGAACCATGCCGAGCTTTTCGATTGGTTGCTCGTGTTGCCGAAGACGCCGTCGCCATAGCAACAGCCCGCTCTCGCGGGTATCGGGAGTTCTAGATATTCGCGGATACCGGAAGTTCTCGTTTTTCCGTAAGAAAACGTCGCTTTCCTCCTCTCACTTAAGAACGCGTTCGTGAATACCGATTTCCCCCTTATTACGATGTTCTTAAATTACAAACTTCCTAGCTAAGTCGTCGTAACCTAGAAGCTCTTCCTGAATCTGGCATATCTGGCCTCGTGCCAGCGAGGCAACAAACGAAGCTTCGAAAGATTCCGCTTCAGTCAGGCAGAAAGGAACGGACTGTACGGTTTTTTCCGAAGGCCCAAACGTTTTTCAGGTAATTCACCAGGGAACAACGACATCCGCTGGATTGCGAAACTAAGCGTGAAAGGGCTTTATTCGAATGAAGCAGTCGGAGTTACCGCTCATTCACACTGGAAGCGGATCTGCGTTCGCAAAGCGGTTGCGAACGCGGTTGTATGAAGATTCAGTACAATTGCACCCGCACTTGGTGTCATCGAGTGCGCGTGCAATTGTACTGTATCTTTATACAGCCGCGTTCGCAACCGCTTTGCGAACGCGGATCCGTTTCCAGTGTGAATGAGCGGTTAGTCCGCTCGTTCTGTTCCTTTCGGCTCAAACTAAAAGTAAGGTTGTTGTTTTGTTTTTGTTTTGTTTTGTTTTTTTCCCTAAAGAAAGGGAGAGAATGAGACAGGCGAACTGAGGCTGCACACTCGCCGTCTTCACTCTCGCGTGCGGCATGTTTGCGTTTCACGCCGATAATTTTCCGCCACAAGCCGCACTGTTCCTTTGGTACGGCATTGTTAGGCTAATAAGCGTATTTACCGCGCTTCAAGGCAGCGCTTTTTCGGTCTGCCCACGGGTTCCTTCGCAAATGAATTCGAAGAAACTGACACCAAGGAAAGTTTTAGACAAACTAAGCAAGCGGAATTTCGACATTCCGAATCGGAAAGTAAATCCCCGCGCGTATATCTTAGTTTAACGATGTATTACGAACTCGCTGGAGAAGCGGCTCTAGCTGCCGGCTATTTCTGTACTCCGAATCCTTAGGTACGGGGCTCGAAGGTGCCACTTTAATAATCCGAACTCTACCATATAGCGTACACATTCTCAAGTAGTATCGCGATACTTGTATCACCATACTGTAACTCGTTACTTTTTTTTAGTAACTTTTGACTGTAACCCCATACATTTGTTTAAAGTAACCGTAACGATAACTTAAATACTTTTCTGTAAAAGTAACTAAAACGTATGAGCAAGGATACAGGTACTTTTAGCGAAAAAAAGCGACCCTATTTAGTGAACACTACAGCGGGTTCGATTATGTGCGGCAGTTGGGCCCACATTAGACGCGACAAAATAAAACAAGAACTCAAAATTTTTTTTGGTCGGAGCAAAGTGCCGGCACAAAGGGAAGACGTTTTTTCTACTTTTGTTTTTCCTTTTTCATCGCGCGGAAAAGCGCATTTAGTGTTTGCTTCATTTCATTTTTTTTTTTTTTTTTTTTTTTTTTGTACGTGGCTCTTTCACCCCGTCTTCATCCTTTCCAGCCTCATCGAACACACCCGCCTCTCTATCCAAGCGACAGAGCCTCCTCGCGGAAACACGCGACGCGTAGACACCTACCTAACCGTGAATTGTTTAACGCCGAACGAGATTCTCTGTCGGTGGTGTGGCAGCAGTCGCGGCGACAGCTTTCTTTGCGAAAGCGAGTCTCTACCAGTAGACACTGTCTGACCGGTGCCACAGAGGATGTTTCTACTGTTCGACTTGTCCTTTCCCAGGGGCTGTGGGCCCGTGGTCTGCACAGTCGAGTCTTTTGTTCAGCGTAGTTTCGGAGAAATTGAAAAGAAAAGCGGAACGCATTCCGAGACGACTTCGTGTTGTTTTTGCTCACTCCTTTCTTTACCGTGTTTGATACTAACGGTCCTTTCCACTTTGTTCAGTTTCATGCACTCTAAAAAAAGCCCGTGCGTCTACTTTCCCGCACAACACTCGGAGAGCCAATCACCGCAACTTACGGAGACAGCTCAGCGAATGACAATGACGAAACATATGTTTAGACCAAAAAACGCAGTATGAGTTGTGACGTTAAGCAATGCAGAACGTCACGCTTGCATTGCTCAATGTCACAACTCAGACTGCGTTTTTTTTTTTTTTTTTTTTTTTTTTTTTTTGTCTAAACATATGTTTCGGCATTGTCATTCGCTGAGCTGCCTCCGTAAGCTGCGGTGACTGGCTCTCTGAGTGTTGTGCGGGAAAGCAGACGCACGGGCTTTTTTTTTTTAGAGTGTATAGTGAAACGAAGTATAGAAGGAATTTCGTAAACAAACTCACTTGTGCATTTAATGTATGACGGCATTTTTTTTTTTTTTGCGCATTGAGCACTTTTACGCCCAGTAAGCATTGGACATATCTCGCCAAGCTTGCAAGGAACCGAGAAAAGGAAATTAATGTCATATCTACCATCTAACTTCTTTTTTTTTAATTATGCGATACCTTCTGAATATTAGGGATAACTTGCACTCTTTTCTCGTTGATCTGTTCTAGAGTAAGTTTTCCAGCGAAGCTCTAAAGCTCTACCCCGTCATGCTTTCTTTCGTGTCGTTGTCAACAAAAAACTTTAAGGTCATACAGCATAGGGCGCAGTATTCAATAAAAAAAAACTATCACAAAACAAGCATCAAAACCGCTTGATGGATAAGGCGCCTGTGAGCAATGCGAAGCATGAGCATGCGTTAAAAAAAAAGTGGGAGACAAGTGCGTCAGCATGCCATTGGTGTGCCTTATTGACAAAGAATTATAGTTTCTTGATGGTTTTATCTGAAGATAGGCGCGTGGTAGACATACAATCTTAATTCGTAACTATTTTTGTGTCTCTTATGTCCGCAGGCGATGGTATATATTGCTTGGTTGGATGACGCAATAAACTTAATTTGGAAGACAGCGCCAGTCCTGTCGTACGTGTGCCTTCTTTGTCCATATTATGTTCACGCTATTTTAATCATGTCTAATACACTCTAAAAAATGCCTGCGCGTCCACTTACCCGCAAAACACTCAAAGAGCCCATCTCTGCGATCTACGAAATCAGCTCAGCGAATGATGAGGCGGAACATCCGTTTAGACCTAAAAATGAAGTCTGCGCTGCGGCATTACGCAATGCAAAGCGTCATGCTTGCATTGCGTAATGCCACAGCGCAGACTTAATTTTGATGTCTAAACAGATATTAAGGCTCCTCATACGCTGAGCTTATTTCATAGATCGCAGAGATGGGCTCTTTGAGTGTTTTGCGGGCAAGTGGACGCGTAGGCGTTTTTTAGAGTGTACGAACGAAATAGGCCCAATCAAAAGTCGTGTACGTGACGGCAGGCGTTACCATGGCCCGGCAATGAACTGCACTTTGACCTTTTCGAACATGGTTGCGATAATTTCACTGCGCGCTGCAAACACTGCAAGAAGTATACAACAGCCGGGAGATCCTCTTCCTCCAAACGTCGGGGTGAGTTTCGACTTTCATTTCCGGACATTACCGCTAGGCATGGAGACGGAATGATGGAAGGCTGAAACCTCGACAGCGCTCTCCAGTCCAGTTGTGCAGCAACGAGGGCGGGGGGGTGTTGAGAAGGGGCCGTGGGGCCCTGGGCCCCATGTACCGGGCGTCCGAGTCACGTGGCGGGGTGCCACCTCTGTGAGCACCTGACACCCCCCCACCCACCCTTTTACAGGTTGGTTGCGATCTCGGAGAAAGAAGGGGGGGGGGGGGGGGGGGGGGGCTATGAACGACATAAGGGCCCCGGGTGCCGGATGGCCTAGCTACGCCACTGCTCAAGCCTCAACAACTTTCCCACCTTTAGGCAAGCTTTTTTTTCAGCCTGAATATTCCATTTAGCGCACCTGTTGAGCGCCTCAAAAGGGGAAATTTAAGTAGTATTTGGAAATCTTTTGCTGCTGAGTTCCAACATGAACTAAATAATTTATTATTTACTTCATCTTTTATCGAAGCAGCCAACGCTTTAATTCAATAAAATGGTGCGATGGTAATAATGTATATCTCAAAAAGTGAAATTACAGTTTTCTGAGAGTTCTAAATAAATATAAATCGTAGTCAATGTGTGCTGTCTTGAATGTCTTCATAGTTAAATTTTAAAAAAAGAAAAGAAAAAGAAACGATTTATCTGGAAAGTAACGAAGATACTATGACGGAGTAACTGTAACTGTAGCGCGTTACTTTTATTTTTATGTAACTGTAACTTAAATACATATCTGACAAACTATTCCTAACTGTAACTAATTACTTTTTTTTAAAGTAACTTATCCAAGACTGAAGGTACACTTTTATATAAAAGTGGACGGAAAAGTAAGTCATGTCTCGTTAATCTGGATTCCGTTGGTATGGAAACCCCACTCTTTAGTCAAACATTTCGGGGACGAACTAGATAAATAGAGACATTGTTGTCCCACTATTGTAGACGACTCACATTATGAAGATTTTTGAGGGAAACAGAGGTGTTCGTATTAAAGAGACATGGCTGTATACGATAGTATCTGCATCTGAGACGTCGCTACTTAGCGAGGTAAAGGTGTGCTGCATAAAATTATTTCATAAAATTAAGGGTCTCCTCGGTTCTCGGCGTTTATTGTGCCACAAGTACGGGAATATAAATTATACTTCGCATGGGAACAATCGAGGCTCATCGGCAAATATAGTAGCGCAAACTTGACAGGGACGAAAAAAGGCTCACGTACGACAGGACTGTCGCTCACTTCCAACTGAATTTAATGCATCATTCAACAAAGCAATATATATCATCGCCTGCAAACATAAAAAAAAAACTTTTTTTTTTGTGCAGTGATTTTGTCATTTTCGCACCAACATGTCTACCCTTACGCAGCATCACTATGACTAATGCATTGTTTTCCCGGCGCATTTTTTCTCACATGTAAGTACGTGAAAATAAGCGCGTTGTATGACGAGGTTTTGAAAGTAGAGGACGATACCTTGCACCTGTACTCGTGCGAGGTAATGTGCTTTATTACAGCGGGAGCTGTTAAGGGCTAGTTTCTCCAGGATCGTGTCCCCCGCAAAGAAATGTCGACACCGAACTCTGGGCACCAACTGCCATCTATGAGCGACGGCGGCAAGCCACGTATCTGGTTTCCGCCGTCGCTCATAGATGGCGGCAGCCTTTCCACTCTGGCTTGCCGACTTGTGGCCGGCCATTACTTTCCATTATAAAGCTCCGCTGGTCTTCCGTCTTCACCAAAAGGAAAAAAATAAAAGTTTTTGAGTGGATAAAAAAAAAAAAAAAACGCAACACTTTCGTAGGGCAATTACCTTCGTCTCTCAGAAATCAATATGTTATTATGAAACCAAAACTCAGTAGATGGAACTTCATGTAATTTTATAATGTACTGAAGCATGCATGCACGAAGCTGCTTCCAACACTTCTCTAGTTACTGAAATCATAAGAATGAGTGACAGCACTGTTTTACATTATGCCACTGTACTCGAGAGTTTCTATAACTTAACCCAAGACAGCGAAGGCAAAGTAAGACGCGTAAAAAGAACAACACACAACGTCTCGGAGCGTGTTCGGAAACGTTGTGTTGCACCTATTCTGACGTGTCTTTCTTTTCCTTCCCTGTCAGAATAAGTTATGTGAACAATTCACCAGCTTGCCGGCGTGCTCACCCTTCATTCCCATACTTCATATATCTATCTCACTGTGTACAGACGGTGCCCGTATGGTAGCGATGGCGCTAACACTGGGGAAATATACGCGTATTTACTGGTTCGGTTCTCCAGATCGAAACTCACCACTTTGGGCATTCACAACGTCATCTAGACGGTGACGTTGTGAAGCAACCAATGAAACATTTGAATGTTGCAGTTCCCCACAACTAGATATCGTTTTCACTTGTAAAGGAAAAAAAAAAAAAAAACTAAGGCCATTTTAGAGTTGCTTAAAATACCTCCTTGTCGACTTCAGAACACCGCCCTAGAGTTCCATGTACAGTGTGAGATTGAAGACATTAAAAGAAGTCTCGGGAGAAGCTATAGGCCTATGAACCATTCACCTCGCAATGAGAAAACTTTGTGCGAATGGTAAGTGTTCCGCAGCCACTTGTGTAAACCACGAACTCCAGGTAAGCAGTTTAAGATTAGTAACAAAGTGTGTATATAGGTTAGTCGCTTGGTCATGTTGAAGTGGTATTAAAACAACGCAAAAAAGGACGAAGGATTAGTTGAAGGAAAACATACACAAAGCCATGACTTACAACTGACAAATTTACTTGTGCACGGTACAGAAGTAAACATAAAAGGAAACCGCATAGACACAAAAAAAGACAATCAAAACAAAAACAAAAAAAAAACACCCTCCCCCATCATGCCGACACACGCCTGCACGTACTTGTCCGATTTCCTAATAAAATCAACCTCGTCACCTGCTAGGGCTATGGATGGAGCGCTTACACACATACCCGAGTCATAGCTAGCAATAAAAAAAAAAAAAACTCGTTAATTTCCCTGGCACACTTCTTACACACATGCTCACGTCATAGCTTATCTGTTTCTTTTTGTGTTTACTTGCTGCACCGTGCACGAGTAAATTTTTTAGTTGTAAGTAGGGATGCCGCGAACTTTTTTCGAATCGAAGTTTCGATGATCGAATCAAGCGGTTCGAAAGGTTCGAAAGATTTCGATTTTTCGAATTGTCTATATCGTAAAATTCGACGGAGGTCGAATTTTCGAACTTGTTAAGCTAAGAAGTTCGACGCTTTTCGAACCGTCGAACTTATTACGCTAAAAAATTCGATCTTTTTCGAACTTTCGAATTTATTGCGCTGCAAGGTTCGATGCTTGTCGAACTTTCGAACTTGACTGACCAAAAAATTCGATGAATTTCGAACTTTCGAACTTATTTATCAAGAGAATTCGAAAAGTTTCGAACTTTCGAATTCTGAAAAGTCAGAAGTTCGACGAACTTCGAACTTTTAGGGTAAAAGTTCGACGTTCGTCGAACTTCGAAAGACCGGCGAACGGTTTCATTTGATTTCAAGTAGTGGGGTACATTCGTAATTTTTTTTTTCTCGAACTTTTACACGCGGTACTGCGTTCCTTACGAAAGACAATGTCGTTTATTTCAATGTTCTGGCATGCTTAGGTTTAAAGAAATGAATCCCCGAAGGGGCGAGGAAGGACGACGGGTTTTTGACGATTATCGCTTGTGCCAGATTTGAAGCACGCTGCAGCCGGAGCTATTCATGGTAGATAAGTTATACTTTTTTAAGAATGATCTATGTATAGCCTAGGTAAGTGCCGTCTTAAGATGTGATTATTGTTATTCAACGTGAGTTTCGAAGAAATGTCCAAACATGTATCTGCATGCAATTATGACCTAAACTTGATATTTATTTTCGTCTAAGTTGTTTGAGGTATCGCATTTAAATTAACACCACAGACAGTACATATCATTGCCATCTGCAGAATACAAAATAATATATTTATTGTTTTTTTCACGTTAAGGAATAAATTAACTCATGGGAGAAGATTTCTAGTAGTGTTCAAGTTCAGCACGTCATTAAAAGAAAAATTTTTTTTTTTTCGCTTCACGTTCCTGGGACGTGTTTCTTTTAGCCTGTACACATTTTGGTAAAAGAAACTTGTTTCGAAGTTCTGAACCTCTGAATATGTAAGAATAGAACACTTCCGACGAATTCTTGACAGTTTTTTTTTTTCTCCTGCTTTTTATTCCCGCATTTATTCTTTTTTTTTTCTTTTGTTACTATCGGCACAGGTGTTTAGGTGGAAAAGACAGCTTTGAACTTCCGAACCACTAAGCATGTGACGAGCAGTGCCTTCTGACAACGAGTTTCTAACAATGACCATCTACGCAACCTTTTATCCAGTGAAGAGCGACATTAGCTATACATATGCATAAATAATTTCAGATTAAAATAAGCTCGACCACGCCCTCTTTCCCCGTATTGTTTTCTTTAACAGTCCGAAATACCTGCAAGGGGGAGAAGAAGGCTGAAGCCCCCCCCCCGCTACCCTCTTTCCCCCCGTTTTTCCTCTTCCGACGCCACTTGTATGGTAGAACGCTCTTCGACCTCGAGTTGTGTCGGCTTTTGTGCTTTTTGCGAGGCGATTCCTCCGTCCCAGAAAATAAACCTCCAGGACAATTATAAACTTCACCGGATCGGATTACTACCAGCGTGCAAGGGGTGGCGAGGTAGTTTGCCAGGTCGCTTCACGGTTTTTCTGAGCCTCAACCTCCTGCTCGCCCCTGGCCGTTTCGAACTGGAAGAGTCTCGTAAAACAGTGTGTTCGTGCAATCACTACTGCGTGATGCAGGTTAAACCCCCCCCCCCCCCCCCCCCCCGGCCGGGGCTGGCGGTCACAATTCTGCACTGGCAAATATTTCAGCACATCCGGGACACTCGTCGTCTCATTTAATTGCCTGACCATCGCAGAATCTAGATATCACACCCTAACTTTTCTAAACTTGATTTTGTGAAAACCAGTGAGTCGTGAAAACGTTATTTGAAACTGAAACTGTGGAAAAACTTGAAAATCGGACTTCGAACTTTGAAAACTTGGATTAGAAAAAAATTCAAAATCTTCAAAGTTTTTTTTTTTTTTTTTGAATTTAGCGTTAAAAGAGAATCGAAACCTTCGAACTTTTCGAACTTTATGCAAAAAGAAATTCGAAATCTTCGAATTGTTCGAACTTCATGTCTATAAAAATTCGAAGCGTTCGAAGTTTTCGAATTTTTTTTACAAAGAATTTCGAAATCTTCGAATTTATCGAACCTGAAGTAAAAAAATATTCGAAATATTCGATTTCTAAATTTTAGAAACCGTGAAAGCTTCGAACTTTTCGAATTCGAAACTCCGCTGTGGACAAAAGTTGCGAATTTTTCGAAATCGAACCTCGGTCGGTACGAAAATATCGAAATTTTTCGAAATCGAACCTCAGTTCGCTTCGCAAATATCGAAACCTTTCGAAATCGAACCTAGGGTGGTTCTAGACATCCCTAGTTGTAAGGCAGCGCTGTGTCTGTCTTCTCCTTGCACTGGTACATCGTCTTCTTTTTATTTGCGCTGTTTTAGTACTATGTCAATAAGATTAGTAACAGCGGTTAAGGTGAACGACGAAGTATGAAAACAGTCCTTGATTCGGAACTTCAACCGGTGGCAGATTTTAGCCCCACTCGCATCGACGCGCAATCTTCGAACGCACCCAGGGGACCGGACCAGCTGAGGTTTTGAAAACTGTTGTCAACCATTCTGATATTCACTTTGTGCCGCCCCGACGTTTAGCTGGGCTGTAAACCGCGATCCGAGGATGCGCGATAGACTCTTTCCGTGGACTATCGGAATCCCGGAGAAAAGCTCACCGGAGAAAAGCTCACCGGAGAAAAGCTCACCGGAGATAAGCTCACCGGAGAAAAGCTCACCGCAAAACCGGCGGATGCGGAGAAAAGCTCACCGGCCATTGAGCGTATGCGGAGAAAGGCTCACCGATTTTTTTTTCTTCTATTTATATAAAGGCTGTTGGATCATGCGTAACATATATCAATTTATCATTAAAATTCGTCAGCTTTGTAAAATAGAAAATCTAATGTTTTGTAATATTTGTTAAGCTTATTGGGTATACTGCTCCCAAAACAATAATTGCGGGCAAGTGTTTCTGTGGCCTGCTCTCTAGGCAACGAAAGCCTAGCTGAAAACTTTATGAACTTGAGGAACAGGAAATAGTTGAAAACTTAATAATGTCTGCCTAAAACCTAAAAAAAAAAAATGTAAATGCCGAATATTCGGAAGTGGATGCGCAACAACGCGCTGCTTGAAATTGTCTTTGAAGCTTTTGTTAACTTTTGAAAAAAAGATAAAACAGTCAGTAAGATATCGAGGCTTTTTTCTTCCACGGACATGCACGTTTTCTAGCCGTTCGTGCTGGCGATCCACACGTTGCCTTTGTGGGATAGTGCTTCTTCTACGGTGAGCCACCCATGACCTTCAGAGCCGCACACTGGCATTGTTGTTACTCGTGAACTATATAAGAACTCGTATTATGAAAAGGAGAGAATTGGGCGAGTTGGCAAACGTTATACATGATGAAAACCGCTCAAATGACGGCGACTGAGTGAAGACAACAAACACGACAAGGCGAAGCTGTTCTCGCAACTAAAGGTTTGTTAGTGAAATTAATAGAAAGAAAACATGTAGCGGACACTGATTAAATCAACAAACGCCTTTTTTTTTTTTTCTATTAGGCAGTGCACAATATTCGGAGCTGAAACGGTTCATATTAGCTCGCAAAGAACAAACCTTTTCATCTGACAGAGCTACCGACGGCGTACTGTCAGCTGTCAATAAATTGCTGTCTTTTTCACCGGTGTACGATGTTCTGATTTTATACTTGTGGCTTCATTTAAATACAGAATGGGTGATTAGAAATTTTTGAGCAATGAGTAAATATGTCCAATGAACTTCAAGAATATTACAAAAAAAAAAAAAGTACATATGTTAAATGAAGTGACGAATGCGAATTGTGTTAAATTGCCAGGTTTGGCGCGGAATCCGCTAAATTAAAAACAAAATCGGTGAGCTTTTCTCCGCATCTGCCGGTTTTGCGGTGAGCTTTTCTCCGGTGAGCTTATCTCCGGTGAGCTTTTCTCCGGTGAGCTTTTCTCCGGTGAGCTTTTCTCCGCCGTACCGTACTATCGTACAACGCGCAGGCGTCCATAGTTGGATGACTGGAACGTTTTTGCGCTACGTGCCATCCGAGCGAATCTGATGACTTCACACATGCTTTCTATTTATTTAATTGTTTATTTATTTATTTATTTACTTTAACCCTAAAGGCCCTTTCGGACATTAAGGAAGACCTTCCTTTTGGAATAGTATAACCTAAAAATGGGTATCCTAGGCTTTTACGTCACAAAGGATTAAAGAAGCCGTCTCGAGGATATTCATTCCCATGAGTGCGTTTCTAAGAGCGATGAATAGATGGGGAAGAGATAGAATAGTAAACATACATTGGAACAGCAGGAACACGAAGATTAAACCAACCGAGACTACTGCGTTTTTCTTGCAATGGTCCCATCGCATTATGGCATTCGCGTGATGAAATGAAACACGCGTCTCAGTGCCTACGTCGTAATTTCTGTGCGAGATGCATACTATGTGAGCAAGGTTTGCTTGTGCTTTCAAATCCGGGAGCTTTCCGTCTAAGTTAAGGGTATGCGGCAGATGGGGACATGTCGAGGTGAGACATGTGTCTGAATATCCGGGACGACCCCGCGTATTACACGGCAGCTTCAGATATGCAGATAAATATTCGCCGAATGCGACGTATCTCGCGGATCACGGTTTCTTTTATTTTTTTTTTTTTTATTGACGGTTGAGTTTGAGGTGATAGCCTGTAAAATTCTGTGTTTTCGAAGTTTTTTTTTTCGTTTTTTGTTGTTTCCGCAAATTTTGAGTTTACAGGAGTTTATTTTTGTTTGATTCTAATATCTCCGGAATTCGGAGCTTAATTTCGTAGTGTTTCCTCTGAAAAATAAATAAATAATATCTGGGTTTAAACGCATGTTAGATAAAGAAAAATAAAACGCGCTTATATCAATAGACCTATAGCTAAATTACCCAAGCGTCAAGCAGAATGCAGGGATTGGTGTTCAACGCGTCGCAGCTTTTTCTAAAGCAAATCCCTTAAACAAATTGCACCTTGCACGCGCGTTCGTCAGCGCATTATTTTGGTTCTTCGAATCTTTTATACGGTGAAGGCATGCGCGTGTGGGCGCGTGGAACACCAAACCCCGCATTCTCCTTAATGCTTGGATAATTTAGCAATAGGTCTATTAATATGTCTTCAACTGAATTTGGTCTTGGTGCCATTGCCATTGGCAATACTAATTTGTGCCACGGAAAAAGTTACACACATCTGTGGCTTTGATAAATGTCGCTACATTAAAAATAAAATTAAAAAAAAAAATAAGGTAGTCGCTGAGAAGCTCGTATTCATCCAGTCCTATTCCATGCTACCTCGCGGCCGCGCGAGGTGGAGTGGCAAAGGATGTAATAGGGAAGTTTCAACCGCCCTCCTTCCAATTTTATGCAATCTTTATGGTCCATGGCTTTAACTGTTACAAAAACACAACCTCTCCTTTCTCGTAAAACACAAATTGTATGGCCCAAACTGGCAACCAATACAGATGATCTTGTCGTGATCCGAAAGCAAAATGACATGTCGTCCTGAACCTTGACGACATAAGCGGTAAGACCCCTTTTGACAATGATAGGCATTTTAAAGATAACTGCGGGGGCATTTTTCTCGGGACCATTTACCCTGTGCGCTGATAGAATACCGTTTATTCGGGGGAAGGGGGGGGGGGGGGGGGGGGCATTTGCACATAAAAATTTGGAGTTTATCGGATAACCCGAATTGACCAAACATTTATCGGGCGGGTGTTTTCCGGAGTTTTTCGAATTTATCAGAAAACACAGAACCCTAGTCATAGGTAGCACAGTCGAAGAGGATGGTGCCTTTTTTTCTCCTTTCATTCTGAGTGCTCGTGCGGTCCAGCAACATAAATGTTTCACTGATTCGCCCAGGTTTTTTTTGGTTTTTTTTTGTTTTATGTTTTTTTTTTTACAGCGATTATTATGGCAATGATACATAAATACACCTTTTCTACGAGGCTGTAACCATCTCGAATGGCGTAGATTCTAGTATGTGCGAAAACAGCCTTCTGCTCTCGACATGACAATCTCAGGTAGTTCACGTTCTAAGCGTAAATGCCATTCGTTCTTGTTTTGCTTCACAAACACACACACACACACACACACACACACAGACATATATATATATATATATATATATATATATATATATATATATATATATATATATATATATATAACCGGCAGTTTTTAGTGGCCCGTTCCAAGGTTTCGCAACGGCGTGAGTGTAAACGAAAATAAAATTTGCCCGCTATATTTGGCGGGAAAGGTAATGTCACGTAAGCTGACTTCACGAGACCTACAGACAAATTCACGTTCCCGCTAAATTTAGCGGAAAATTTACGTCACGTGACCTTTGCACCAATTCAGTTTCCCAGCTAAACTTGTCGGGAAAACACATCACGACCTCAAAATCATTTCTTCATCAACAACGTATCGACGCTAAATCCACGTAACCTCATTTCAATGTCAATAAATCACCGCATGACGCACGATCGGCGCAAGGTCAATCTATCGCCATCGTCATATCCTCGGATAAGCATATCACAGCTGGCGCGCTGTACGAACGCATCACGTCGTGTCATCGTCCCACAATTTTTTCTCGTTGAAATGTTTCGTGTTTTTTTTTTTTTTTTTCGTTGCCCTATACCTTATAGACGCTTTGCACGCCCGCCAGATTACAGCCGCCATTGCTGACCTTCTCTCGTCTTACCGAGATGCCGAGCCACTCAAGAAGGCGTTGACGATCCTCCACATAGGCCAATGCTGGGGAGAAAGACACAGCCGAATCTAAGATGGCAATAACCTGTCCTGCTGTGGTAATAATGGAGCCAAGTGAAAGAGAAAACACAAACTGAAGGTCGGTCACTCAGCTGGGGACTAGAGTAAACGAATATAGTGCACGGCGCTGTGAAAAGCTACTGGCGCGAGCACGGGGCATTAGTCTCGTGAAACGATTGACAAACCCACGAGCTTGCGTGAGCAGCTTTGACACCGTTGTGCACACAAAATGGACTATGCACTAAGCCGTAATCAGATGCGGCGAGACCTATACAGCTGGGGGCTGTGCTCTAGTTGCACGAGCGCCTGCGCAACAGAAGGAGTTTTTTTTTTTTTTTTTTTTTTTTTCCAAAGCTACGGGTTCGGCTTTCTGATTTCCATGACGTGGTACCGAATACCGCGAGAGAACAAAGTATAACGTATATCCCAACGGCAGTCCTTCATTAAAGATCGTGTGACGCTTCAGCGCCCTTCCAGGATTAAAATCACGCGAAAAGCTTTTCCTCCGCATGAACAACGGACATATTGTCCAAAGGCCGGAGGCCTTTTAGACCCGTCTCCGAGCCGTTTTTTTGCATCACCGGCAGCGTATTCTGTTTCTGGGTTTGCGTCATCGTGTTCGCTCGCGACGAACTCGTCCTTCTCGCCTGACCGGTTGACGATGAGGATCGATAGATACGCGGGTGTTGCTAGGTCTCAAATTTCAGGGCGTCGCGAAGTAAAAGTCAATGAACGTTGCTCACAAGCACTGTTTGCTCTCTGGGATTCGGACTTCTCGGCTGATTTGCCGAATCCCCCGAGGCCGATGCGAAGTGTTGCCTTCTCAGCTCGAAGCCATCAGCTCGTCGGTCGCGCCCAGATCCCTGGGCAACACGTGGTCTCCCTCGCAGCACTGTCACTTGTCAGCCCTGCGGGTGTGACAGGCAACGAATTTGAACTGTCGTATTGTGAAGGCCACTTCGGCGTTTCCGTTTGGCTGACGTACTCGCTGCTTTGAAGTCCGAACACGTATATGGAGACACGGAAATTATCCTACGCTGCTTGAACTGTACATGAAATTTACGTACCAAAACACTGCCTCGATCGTGTCGGTTTGCTAAGGATAATAGGCCGGTAGAAGACTGACTTCTTATTCGGGTAAATGTATGAAAATAATGATGAGACATTATTGTGTTGCAGTATTACGTTCTTTACAAAAGCGTGCTGGAAAAGGTGTGACGCAAGTAGGTATGCTCCCAATCAACGCGTCTGAGCCAGAGCTTGTTTTTCATAGTAATCTAAGAAATAAACGTGGACGTAGTGTTTCTTTTTGTTGACACTTTTTTGTTTTCAAAGTTCGCTCTCGTAGTCGCGGAGACTGCAAGCGCCATGCTTGCAATCGGACGGGGTGCGCTGGCGCACGTTGAGCGCCGATAAACATTGTGTCCGCGCACTTGTCTCTTCGACTCAAGGTGTAAATCGAGAGCTTTAGTATTGCATATGGGAGCAAACGCGAGCGCTGTGCGTTTCCGTTAGCATTGCGCCCTCCACCAACATCATCTAGATAAGCAGAAGGCCTCCGCGCCGTCATCACAGTCAGATCGATCGAGGCCTAAGATCGGGCACGAGTGCTGCGTCAGTGTTCGGCCGGGACCCGTGTTCAATCAGCGCGTCGAAGGTTGGGCTCGGGCCCAATAGCCGAGTTAGCGCGATCCGACTGTGATGGCGTTTCATGAAGGGAGAGGAGGCGATGCGGAGACTTTGATTATTCTAGGTGGTGTGTTGGCTAAACTCCCTTGATACTTCTTTTACAACTAACGACAACCAATACAAATGACAAAGCACATTCCGCTGGAACAAAATGGTGTCACCCAGTTCAAGGTTCTGCTGTGCGCCGCCATTCACTTCGTAAAACCTGCACCGTCACGCACGCTGCGCTTCAAAGGATGTCGCTACTTGTAGCAAGCTCTTATCTAGGGACTTTTGTGTTGGCTACACGCGGTGCATGTGCGTCACCGTTACGCACGAATCCGAGACCGCAGTTTTGGCTCCGCGATCTCGCAGTGTGGAACAAGCAACGCTAACACAAGCGCAGTGATTGCCTCTGCTCGTATACGCAATACTAAAAATCTCTACTATTACGTTAATTTCAACAAGTTTTGTGTCACTTTCTCTTTATTTTTTTTCTATTTTTTTTCAGTTTCAGTTATCCAATACAGACATTTGGCGTTTGCCTGTCAGTGTCCCATGGGGTGGATGGGATAGAAAAAAACCTAGTTTGTAACGAACTGGCGTTTCGACGTCCAGGCGAATCCGTGTGCATGTTCATCCGGCGACCGTACTGACTCTCCTGATTTTTCGTCGGAACTCGAAAGCTTCTATTGCCAGAGTTGACCAATGATTTCAGTATTCTGGCACACGAAACAAATCCACGAAACAGGACTCCCGTTCGTTTAAGAAGCCGCAGTTGTAGCGTGAGACCCAGTCCCGAAGCATCTATAAGAGTTTATGACGAAATTCATTCTTGCGCAACGAATGCCATATGATCCTGCGCTTTTCTCTGCGCGTGATTGGCCTGGTCGGGGATAGCGAACGAACAAAGACGACCAGCGCCGAGACCATGCACTTTTGGGGCTGCCTAATTGGCCGCGGTTTGTCGCCTCGCTTGCAATGGTGTGGCTCTCCTGAGTCAAGAGAAATTAATATCGCTATTATTTTGGTGTAAATCTCGAATAGAAACTAAGATATTGATTATTACATGGACCATCACTGGTCACACCATTCTCTGGTCTATTTCCTTTTTTATGATTGTAGTTGTAAAATGTCAAAATGCCTAGAATACCGACTTTTCACGCGATGATGTTCTGACGCGCGTTAGTCCTCCGTGCCTATCGTTCGGTCGCTCTGCTACTTCGATGGTCGTTGTCTCGTCACATATTGTTTCGGTGAAGGACGTTCCGTCGGAGTTTTGAGGATGTGCATCGGTCATGGCAGTGGGCATGCAGAGAGCGCGAACGATTTCGCTGTCGCCGCCAACTGCTCGAGAAAACCTCTGAAAGCTATGTCTAATATAGAGCCCGTTTAACCTTTATCTTCCAAAAGAAAGACCAAAATCGCTTCGAATATTCCTCTTACACAAAATAATTGACCGACAGATTACATTTAGTGCAAAATCATACTACAGTTAACGTTAAACAAACACCGCGATGCGACGAGAAAAACAAAAAAAAAAACTTGCTGTCTATTTTGTCACACTTCATTAGTACATCTTGTTGACAAAACGACTAAATGGCAAAGCGTGTAAACTGCGAACGAGGGCGCGTTGTCCGATATCTGCAGCGTCCATTCAACGTCCGCCACCAGCGGCGATCACATACTTCCAAACCCCACCGTGGGCCAAAATTACAGCGGTTCGAGGCGGCCGGAGCGACGGCCACCAACCACTACAGCTCCTAAACTGTGTCTCGACATTTCTATCGGTCGCCTGAGTTCGGAGTCCGAGACGCCATCGCGGAAGTCGGTCTGCGCGCGAACGCGACCGAGTCCGTCTCCGTCGGAAGGACTTTTCGGAGCTGTAACTCTAGAAACGATATCAAGGAGGACGTGACGATGTGGCGGGAATGCTCCGGGGCACCCGGCGGAGGGCTCCGATCCAAGTTTGGCCGCAAAGCGTTTGAGCGATTGGCCACCGTCGGAATTGGCCCGTGGCCTTTCCGTTGCCTACCTCTCCCCCCCGCGACTCTTCTCCGGGCATCCAGTTGGGCGTCGGGGCGCCGAAACGAATTTCCCCTGGCCGAGATGGTCGATGATGGCTTCCGTTGGGTTCCGCGCAACCCCCTAACCCACGGTCGATGTCTTTCAACTGCGAAGACGTCAGTCACATCGACGTGCTTCTCCTCGGAGAAGGCGTACGGGTTGCGGGAGGATCGACGTGTCCGAGCCGGTTTTGTTTCTATCAAATGAGGATTTCTCTGTCCGACTGGTCGCTGTTGTTACGACGCCTCTGCCTTTAGAAGTTGTCCACCACATTTTATTTCTATCGAATATTTTTTGGGGGTAGGTTCTTCTCTTTGTCGAGATACGAGGCACGTCCAGAAAGTACGTTCTGTTTTTAAAAAAAAAAAAAAAAAAAAATTCCTATTGAGGTTTGTTTATGAAATAATTTATTTTGAATGAATTTTACGTAATGTAATATATCTGTTGATGTAATCTCCTCCAATCTTAAGGCATTTCTTATATTGTGGTGCACGTTTTCGAATACCCTCCTCGTGGAAGTCTGCAAGTCTTGAGCGGCATCTTTTGGCACCCATCGTGAAAACAGTTTGTGCTACTGGAGTGTTTTAAAATCATTTCGCGAAGTAAGCATTTTGAAACTTTGTAAACACGTGTTTCAAGATCATAAGATGCACAGCGTCGCTTTTCCAAATTTTTTTTTATTCACTTCTTTGATTAACTTCCACCAGCTCGCCTGCACCCTTACAATTTTTTCACTATTGATTAAATTGTCCGTGACCATTTATAGGACAGCCCACTGCTCCGCATTGTGACACGAACGCTCTGCCGCAACATTCGAACCCGTTTCTCCAAAAATCCTTCGCACATTACGTTTAGTCCATAAATTTCTCAAATCTGCTCGTGAATCTTTCGTCCTCTGCATGGTCTGGCATTTGTCCCATTGAAAGAAGCCTATCAGAGACCGGAGTTCGGTTTTGGCGGGCCGTTCTATTAATGCATTTATTTACAGAAAACACCGTAGCGCCGAAGTATTAGAGCAGGGGAGGGAGTTTTACAATAAAAATAAACAACACAAATTTAACAATTATATGCGTGAAAAACACTCACGCGTCTATACACGCCAGCACACGTAAGTGAGCGCACGTAAGCTCAGAGTACTTCCGTCAAACCAAAATCATCCGCACGTAATTCTGCGTCACCGCACGTCGGTACAGATCGGCACAATGCACTTCAATCAAAGTGAACAAAAACCTTCGTGTTTACATTTCGTTTATAAAGTTAAAATACGAATCACTATCAGCTGATGCCATATTTGCAGGCAGGTCGTTCATTTTAATGTGGTTCTCGAAAAAAAGAAAATAAAGTTAATTTCATTAGTTCGTGCTATATTTTATTTCACAATTTTTTTTCCGGGTGACCCCGCATATATCTGAGACGTAACGGGGTGTTTTCAGATATAGCGATTTATTAATGCCGGTAAATTGTTATAACTAGCACATGTAAGTTTCATGCTGCTTGTCCCACGTCTGTTTTCAAGTGATACTCCATATCGAAACAAGCTTTCATTTGCGTGACACTTTCATCGCTCAAGTAATTGTTAGGAATATGTTCGTACTGCACAACTTTGTATGCACTCGATCTTATCTATATTTTTGATGCGGGTCCCCCCCATACGACGCTCGCATTTTCTAAATGCGGTCTTACCGATGCACGATGTGCCGCTTCTTTCAGAATTTGGGGAGCTGTACGGAGGTTCCGGATGATTAAGCGAAGAACGCTACCGACTCTATTCAGAATCGTATCTATGGGCTCAATAAAAAGACCAGTCTTCTGAAAGAATAACGCCCAGATATGTAAATTCAAATACTTTTCGGAGCGAGCCTCTTCCAATAGCATGAGCCGAATTAAGGCTATTTTTCTTTTACTAAAGGCGACATGTAAGCATTTACCTGCGTTTAATCGTAGTTCCCAGTTCTGGCTCTATAGACTGATATGTTGCAAGTATTGTTGCAACAATCATACATCATCATCATCATCAGTATTATTATTAGTATTATTATTTTCATTATCATTATTATTTATAATTATGTAAATTACACAGTTATCTGCAAATAATCTAATATTAGAAGAGACAGAAAGAAGACAAAAAATGATAGTAGTCCCAAACCAGAACCTTGAGGTACGCCTGAAGTTACATCTACAAATTTAGATTTATTACCCAACTAAGACGACACATTCTTTTTTCTCACTCAGGTAATACTTTATTCATGTAAGTAGATGTATTATCAATATTTAGAGCACTCTTCTTTTTTTAACAACAAATGGTGGCAAACAAAATCAAACGTTCTGCGAAAATGGATAAAAATGGCGTCAGTTAGCAGTTTGTTTTCAGCTGCACTAGCCAACTCGTGAAAAGGTTTTAGTAATTGCGTGCTGTAAAAAACGCCTTGCAGAAAACCGTGTTGGTTTGGGCAGAAAAACTTTTGATCTTCTAAGTGCTTCATTAGTGAGCTTTAGAATAACCTACTCAATTATAGCGCACGCTCGCGCTAAATTTAGTGCTTGCGTTACCGCGCGCTATCACAAGAGAGTTTTAGAATAGCGTTTCTCCGCCGCGACGCAAAAGCCCAAGCATCTCGCGCTTGCAACGCCACCAAGATACAGTAACCATTTTTATTTCCAAAAAAAAAAATGCCACACATAAAAAGAATCTGGTCTAGAATAATATTTTAATGTGTTTAAATATGAGAATGCGACACGAGCGGTTGACCGGTCGTGTCCGCTTGCGTCGCCTCGGCAAAAGAGGTCTCATGTGCGTACTACAGAAATGTTCGCGCGTCGCAAGCAGCAAGTTGCTGGCAATCATGTCCCACCGTGTTGGGTCTTCCAGACCGTTCGTGGCGTGCACCCCCCGTAGGAGTGCAATGTCGTCCTGCGTTGAAAAATTGAAGTCGCAAGGATGCCGCCGACGTCCCGCTCGCCGCGAAAGTGGCCGCAGCCGCGGATCATGGGAGTCGCCATTTTTAACTGTGCTCGTCTTGGCTTTAGCCAACTTCTCGCGCATCACGAATCCACTTTGGAGGAGCGCTAAGGCTGCGTGCGCACGAAATTTACGAAAGATGGCTTGCGATAAAAGAGCGCAGGCAGAGCGCAAAACTCGGTCATCGTTCGGCGCTTGCGCGGTGGCGACGACGCTATTCTTTGCGTTCGATATTACAAAGCTTCCCTCTTATATTACTTTACACGATATTCTCCAGTACCTTACATATTATATAATATTCATCTTAGTGATGTAGGCCCTATAGTTATCTACTATCGATTTTGTTCCATTTCTATGAACTGGTACGACATACGTTTTTGTTTTCCATTCTTTAAGCAATAACCCAGTTTCAAGGTATTTGCAAAAAAAGAATCACGTACACGTATTGGGACACTAC